>NW_009935815.1:0-20180 GCF_000696875.1 Nestor notabilis | reverse complement strand
TTCAGATGAGAAAAGAGTGGCCAGATCCACCTTACGGGTCTGTTAGCAGGCAGTCTTGTGTCCCAGCTAGGCCAGTTGTCTGGAGATCACTATCCGAACACTATCAGAACACGATTACTGTCATGATCCTGAGACAGCGATGAGAAGTGCAAGGAGTGACATTTAAGTATATAATGAAGTGAATGCTGTCATTTTTGTCTCTAATAAATACACCATAATTTAAATACGTAAGGTCTTTTACCTAACATGCAAAAATACGAGATTTTTTTGCTGTTCTTTTCCCCAATTACGCTAGAAGAATTGTCTCATTGTTGGGCCTTCCTTTACAAATCAGTGCTTTTAAGCACAGGTACTGAACTATGCCATCTCATTCCAGATCCCAGTTCAATTTTTTGAGTATAACTATCTCCATTCTTTTCAAACAGCTCCTGATAAACTACAGAAGTTTAATATTTCTTCTTTTGACTTTGCAAAGCAAAGTGCAATAGAAACTGAATGACTATTTTAAGAGACAATGTGTTTTACCAGTATCTTTCCACCACATACCGGCTAACAATTATGGTTAACTCAATGGTTTTACCATTCTGTGACTATCTGTCTGAACACTCCTCAGAGTACGAATTCAAGCACAAATCAAATTTTAAATGTCAGAAGAACTCAGACAACTCCATCCACCAGGCAAATTCATCATTTCTGAGGCTTAGCAGACTCAGCATCTCATCAAACACTTGACACCCTGAAGAAGGTCTATCTGGGATGAAGGAGAAGGCTCTGCTGGCATACAAAGGACTTGTGGTAATGTACCATTATCCTCTTACCCCTTTTTACCCCCCCATTTCTCATATTTGGATTATCCTCTTACCCTCCCCCCTTGCCCCCCCATTTCTCATATTTGGATTACTGACTTCACTGCAGCTTCTGCATAGCTGTGCTTCAGGATCATGTTTCAGGATGTAATTAGCCTCAGAAAAAATGAAGGGAAAATGCTCCAGTCATTTTATTTTCCATACATAAGCTACAACTTATGGTGAAATCATTCCTGTAAATGGACAAAAGAAAAATTTTCCATGCTAAAACTTCACCAAAAAGGTTTGCTGCTTATAGATTATAGGCTTATATAAGGACAGGTATAGCTTAAGAAAGCACGAATTGAAGAAAAAAGCTCTAATTTTAATAAATGCTGTCTGTCTTAAGTTTAGGCTTGCCAAAATGTATTTTCTCTGTAAAATAATAAATCTACACTAAAATCATGCTACCTGGAAATTAGATTTCTAAATACATAAACCATAACAATAAAATACACAGGTTTTGTGTCTTTTGAAAACACTCCATTTTCCTGTTCCTTATGCAACTGAAGGGGAATTTCCAGCTGTGCCCTGTCAGCCTACGGACCGAACACATTGTGCTGCTTTTCATTTTCCTTAAGTGAGCTTTTTAGTTCTCCGAGTAACAGTATTAGCTGATGCTCTGCACACAGAACAGAACAGCGCTTTGTCCCCAGGGAAAGAAGCTAGTTCAGACTTAACTAAGGAATCAGCTAACATGTTTCAACAAACCCTACTGTTTCTCTGTTTGTTTTAAAGATATTACTGTGATTTTGTTTCTTTTGCAGCTGGAGACTAAATGACACCAAACAGAATCTGCTGTTAGGTTAGATTACAAGGTAAAATGTTTTAAATTTTAAATTACCGCTTAAAGCATGGTGTGGAATGGCTTAAACTATATGTTAACTTTGCAAATATGTATGAAATAACATTAGTTATATTTAGCAATACTGAACAGAAATGCTTTTCTAGATAAAAATATGCAATACCAGTTGAGATGCTTTTTGTTTGGTATGCATGTTTGCCATGCACTTCAAGCTTTAACTAACTGAAAGTGCAACTAGTTTTGCTGGTATGGCTAAATGTAACTCATTTCTATGCAATTTAAAGAAGAGTATGTGAAAAATCTTGGTAAATCACTTTAACCCCTGTGTATCATGAGAAATAACCTTGACATCTTAGAAACATGTTTGAATTCAGACTGCATAAAGATAGATATAGAATAAATTCTGATACTCTGGTTTTCCTAACGGGTCACTACTTGAAAAATTAACTCTTTCCATTAACATAACAGCAAAATGGCAGACACTGAAGATAAACATTTTGAAAACTACGAACTACTGAACACAGTAGTTTTTACATGATATAAGTAAAGGTAATAAGGATGCTTTCACATATTAGGCATGATCTACACATTTATGGGTAAATTAAAAAAGGTATAGCAATGCAGCCATGTTGAGGGTATCAGGAAATACAAAGATATTATTTATAATGTCATTTATTATTATTATAATATTATTTTGACATGTAATCATTTGTTACAAAAGTTGTATAACTTGAATAGGTTGAATTTCTCCCAAATTAAAAGTTGGCTGGCATTATACTAATTTTAACTTCCTAATAGATAAACCGAGGACATCAGTCATGGGCATTAAAGGCCCAGTGCATTTAAGGCCTTTTTCTTGTCTGATATTCATGATTTGGGTCTTAAAATGTGAGACAGCACTTACTAAATAAGGCAAGGAAAGAAAGTTAGAAACATAGCTCAGTATTTTGCATGTAAAGAACACCATTTGGTTCAAAGCAGTAGTATTAAGCTTTCAGTAATGAAGAGTTAACTGGGTGTGAAACTATTGCATATAAACTCACATATATGAACAGGATTAGTTTAAAAAGAGATATTATTGGGGGATGTCTATTGTGTTCTCTTTTTTATTTGTAATCATAAAGTATTTTACGAAAGCAAGTTTCACTTTAAAATTGTTTGATTTACTGCAGTTTTACTCTATACTGAAGTTAACAGCAAAACCTTGAGACTTTTTTTGTACAGTAAATTACATTACATTTACTGTAATATTACATTATATTATTCCTGACTTTTAGTAATAGTTTTAAAAATATGGAAAAGGGTTTCGGTCATGCCATTGTATATTAGTATACATTATTTCATGCCATGGTCACAGGAAGAAACAGTTAAATGTCAGAAAAGCCCAAATATAATGTAGCAGCATTGTAACTACATAGCTATGGTGGTGCTACAAAGTATCCTATAAAAATGTGACCATAATTGAGATGTCACTAACTCAACAGAATGAATAAACATGTTCAAAACTTTTCTTTGTATATTCAGTTTTCCCTAAGGGCTCTTTCTGTGTTTAATTGAAACTTGGAGAACAGAAGTTTACTGTGTAATTTTATAGCCAGTTATTACCACCACGCAAGTAAGTTAGAAACCAAAACATTAGGTCATTGGTCCTGTAAGCCGAGGTACTAAGAAACGAGTACTTTCTGAACAAGAACAGACATCACGAATGCAAACTAAAAGCTTCATCATCTATCCGACATATTAACTGACAGCAATTTCTGTATATAAATGGGTAGTATAAAGTCTAGATAGCACTTTGGAATAACTGATTTCTAATGGGTAGTAAGTAGTGAACCAAAATCTGGATTAATTTAAGAACCCTGCTATTACACAAGACATTACGTGGATTTCTGAGATGCAGCTCAAATTGCCTTTACATGGAAATAAAACCATTAGCTTAGCTTAACAAAATTCTACAAATTAATAGATGTATTTGCTGTACTATTTTAAAATTAAAATAGTTTAACGTAAACCCTTACAGTATTAGAAGGAAATAAAACCATACTCTTTTAAGCTTATTACTGCCAACTGCTCGTTTTAAAACACTAGAATAAAAAAACAAACCAAACCAAACCCAAGAATTATGCTGTGGAAAGCATGAAGAAGATGCAATCACATACGTTATGTTAAAGAAAATTTAGGCAACTTGGGCCAAAAACTTGACCTATTACATAAATCAGAAAATACCAAGAGGCACAAAGTTTTAAACAAAATCTGATTCAGGCAAAACCAGTTCAAGTTCCTGAAATAATACTTCCCTGTACTTAGACAATGTAAATAACTATATTAAGACTAACTCCAAAGTGAATGTCTACATATAAAGGCAGACTGATGAACATTAAGAAAATACATTTTTTAATCCCCTCAATACTTCCTTAGAGAGAAACCATAGATACAACCTAAGCATTGTCTTGGACACAAAGCTTAAGTGTTCCAAATCTCAAGTTCCTCACTAATTCTCAACATCACAAGAATACTAGTATCTTCAGACTTTACTGTCCCACGTAAAACAGGCCACAGGACAAGAGCATTTCCCTTTTGAAAGAATTCTGCCAACAGAGCTATGACAAATCATTAAGAACTTTGGACATGCAAACCTTATTTCCAACACAGGTATAGCCACTGCTGGCTTTTTCTATAAATACTCCTGAATCTTGACTGCTCTGTTTTGGAATGCCACCTATTGGTGACAGTAAGCCTAATTTTTCTGTAGAACCATTATAGGAAGACTCAATATAAATAGGAATTATGAACTTCTTAAAAAGTAAATGCAGAACACAACCCATTATAGATCAACCTTTTTAGAATACCTACTCTTAATAAAGATTTCCACTAGAAAAGCATATGTGGGATGTCACAGATCATGCTATTCTGATCAAACTTCCAAAAGGTCTCCTGTACTGCAGAACCAAAAAGATTCTACTAAAGAGAAGGATGGCTAGAAATGGAAGCAAAAGCAACATCTCCTTTCATCTCTGGTGAAAAATACCTTGCACAGAAGTGACAAGCAAAAAGCATTTGGGGCAGCATATCAGAAATTAATTGGGTATTTTTCTGTTACTTTGCCATTCCCATGTTCAGAACTTACAACAACCTGGTAGAAATACTAGCAATCAAAAAAGTGAAGAAACTTTTTACAGCTTTCAAGAACACCCTTGCTGGAAGCAGTAACAACTACTAAATTGCAAATACCTGGTGGCACTGCAAATCTAAGCTACCTCTTCAAATGCAACCCCAAATACAAAGCTGGCACATACTTGAATTTGGCTGTTACCTGTAAGGGCAGAGAACCACTGAACTAAAATTGCTTACTTGAGCTCTCACAAGGGCAATTTCTTTCCAACAAGGAGCTTGGTTATATTGACCTACCATGTACTGGTCCACCTGCTTTTGAAAAGGGCATCATATTCTTCCCTGTGAGGGTGCTGAGGCACTGGCATAGGGTGCCCAGTGAACCTCTGTCTGCCCCATCCCTGGCAGTGTTCAAGGCGAGGCTGGACGGGGCTTGAAGCCGCCTGGTCTAGTATGAGGTGTCCCTGCCCATGGCAGGGGCTTGGAACTAGATGAGCTTTGAAGTTCCTTGCAACTCAAACCATGTTGTGATTCTATGATATGACTGACATAATTCTTAAAAGCTCTCCACTATCTAATTTCCCTTTTTTTTTCCCCCATTCCAGAATACTTATTCTGAGACACACAAAACCATGCAGGCTACATCACTAGTCTATTATTTCCTGCTTGTGTCTCTGTGTCTTGATTTTTCTCAAAATGGAACTAATGCACCTCTCAGGAGGCAAAGGAGAAGAATGCGCCACAGAGGACTGCGAAGGAGCTTCTCAGCTGAGCACAAGGACCCCAGACAGCCAAAGATGAAGCTTCCAGCTCCAGCTGCTGTAGTACCCAGCATACCTCTCATTAACATTGACGACGGTGTTATGGGAGTATTTGACTCTCTCGTAGGTTTGGGTGGACATGAATCTAGTTACAGTGTCTTGCCAGGTAAGAATAAAGCCCCTCTACTACTTGAGAATAGGCTGATCTTTCTCTTGATTTCAAACAAAACTTATCAACTCATGAAAGCTTTATTCTACTTGCAACACATCCTGAAAGAAAACTGTTACCTTTTTGCTAACCTAATTCTGTTGCCTTTTATAATAATGTTGTGGTTAGCATTTGAAGCTAATTATCTGTGCTTAAGCCCTACAGAGAATTCTGCTTTGCCAGTTTACCGTTCTGCAAGTTTTCTGCATTCTCATTTCATTTTAACTAATAAAAGTGTTCTGGAATATTTTCATAATTACAAATCTATAGCACATTTGAAGGCCATTTTGAAGAATTTCTTGCTCAATACATCTTCTAAGTCACTTAACATGTCACTGAGGCCTTAACATCAGTAACACCAGTGTTACTTAAACTGGACTTGAGTTTTGTTTTTTGGTTTGTTTTTTTTCCTAGTTGTATTTTTGAAAAGCAGCATTCAAACTACAGCTACATGCCATATTTCAGGAATAATTCTTCTGTAAATAAATTAATAACACACAGTAATAGTTGCAATATGAAACTTACATTACAAACCAAACCCTTATGACAGAAAACTAAGCTACGAGAGAAAACCCCACTCATTCAACACAAGATCACTCTTACACTCCATCTATATCAAGAATCCAGGTTTATTTAAAAGAAGTTAAATAAGATGATTTATATAAAACTTGCCTTTCCTGTGATTGACAGGTTTCCATATTGCTGCACTTATGTGTATTTTATAGTGTTTGAAGGAGGGGTAGGGAAGAGGATTTGACGTCTTAAGGAACAAACAAATGAAAAGCATAATTTCATTGATCTTGACTGAAATCTGCTTTGGTATTTTTAACAGGCTTCTCTCCAGTCTCCTCAAAGAATAGAAGACTAGACAGGCATTGAGAACTGAGAGCTAGTAAGCATCTATTTGGTCCTTAGTGCAATAAAGGAAGAGACAACTCTTGCCCTAGGAAGCTTGTGATTCTATGTTCAATGTCACAAACGGGAAATTATGACTCACAAACCAGAAAATTAAGGTTCACAAGAGTCTAATAATCAGCCATTCATTCTGAAGATCAGAACTTCTGAATACTATCAGCATTTTTCAGTTTTGAAACCCCAGTTAACCAACTGAAAATTATTGAAATGTTATAACACTTCATCACTTTTCATAAAAACAGGTTCAAAGGTTGAAGAAAAGACACTAGGATGTTATGAGGAACCAATACAGGATCACGTCTATAGCTAATAAAGACATAGGCACTTCCATTCCAGCACCAAGAGATCACACACTGAGTAAAATCATGACATGCACTTTTATAAGGATTAAAAAAAAAAAAAAAAAAAAAAAAAGCCCTGATTACCACTGTTCTACATTATAACAATCTCTTTTCATAAGCATTAACCCTTATAGTGTGTCACACATGAAAGATATGACCACTAGGTAAATAGGTCTCAATTTAGATGGCAAAACATATTTGAGTCACATTTTCTTAACAATTACTGTTTGTTGTGAGTCCTTGCTTTCAGGAAGGCTGAACCATTTCAAATCAAATATTTTTAAGGGGTTTTAACCAGAGAAAAATAGCAAAACTCTTGACAAATAACATTTCTAGTGCGTACTATAATATTACTCTTATAATACATACTACTAACGTCAAACCTTTAATTTAAAAATACTTTTTAAATTAAACAGAGGAAAATACCACATCAATTGCACACACTTCATGTAAGATATTCCAGTGTCTCTGTCAGAGACCATCTGTCATGCTGAAATAATGCATGGTTCTTCCCTCCTCCCCTCCCCGTTTGTTTTTTTTTTATCTGGACTTGCATCCAAAAGCTGAGCTAAAACCACTGAACTCATTTTATTTGGAACTTGATGCTGAATTTACACCATATTTCCAAAGGTTAAAAGTCCTGTGCTCATCTGCCAAGGACTTCAACTACAAGGTATTTTTTAGTCTAGTTTTTGAAGTTCAAAATTTTTTCAAGTTAATGTCAGATTTAGAAAAAATGGAGCCTATTAAATAATAGAACACTCTTATTAATCCTGCTTTACAACAGAAGAAAATGCAATCCAAACATTAATTTACATTCTCCTAGCTACTTATTTTGCTCTTAGTAGCCTAAAGCCAATTTACAGATATCATATGCAGGATGAAAAGTAAGTTAAATAGAGATTTAACAGTAACAAGACCTATCTCCTTCCTCCATATAAAAATCATGTGAACCATTTAAATTAAATCAAAGAGTTCATCACAACAGAAGGTAATTTGCAGCAGTTTGTCCTTCACAGACTACAATCTGCCCATTAAGCAGTGCAGAATACAATGCGAACTGTTGCACTATTTCTATTATCTCTTAATCCTCACTTCTCCCTACTCATTCCACCACACTTAAGTTATATTCAGTGGATAAAAACTTTAATGAGCACCTCAATGCAGCCTCTACTCTGTCTCACAGGGGTTTTACTGCAATGCAATAAAAAGGTACCTCTTTGCTTTTAAGCACACACATTTGTCGTGCCTTTTTAAGTAACTCTCATGTACACATAAAACAAGCTAATTTGTTAAAAGATGTCTGCAGAGGCCAAGACCTGATAACCCATATTTTTATGCTTATTCAGACAAGATTTGCCCCAACTTCAGATACAGTCTAGCAGCTAAAACAAAATAAAGAATTTAAGGCAGCGTAGAAGAATTTCCATCTTGAGCCAGATATGTTCCTCTGGAACAGCTGACATTTTATTGTTTAACATGAGAAAGTGTAGTGTCCTTTTTGTGTTTCCTTTGGAGAGTATTTAAAAGAAATGTTGTGATTTCCTGGCAAGCATATAAAAACTAGAAGTCAGGATCCAGCAAACAGCTGGATTACAGATACCTGGGTAGAATGACAAGGGATTTACAGCCAACTAACATTTGGCCTGGGCTAACTCATCTCTCCTCCATCAGTTTACATGGGTTGAGTTGATTAGAGCACAACTTTATGCAGCTGAAATGATGCGCACATACCTCAGAGCTTTGAAAAAAACAAAATGCAACTGTTCAATAGATTAATTTGTCCCTCTTTCCATCCTCAGAGTAATAAGGAACATAGAGGAGTGCCCAGCAACATGATTTTTAGAATTAATTTTTATTCTAGAAAACAGGTTTGCATCCAATGGTCTTTAAACAGAAGGGCAAAGGAGCACCATTGCTAAGAAGCTGAGAGGAGGACATCCTTGAAGGACTTTGGAATATACCTGATTTTGAGTCAAATATTAATTCCAGAGACATTTCAAACCAATTATTTACAACAGTCTTGTCAGGATATTTAGAGACTCTCCTGAATTATCTTCTAAAAACTGAATAACCAAGCATGGACCAGGTTAGAGTGTGGGAAAACAAACCCTGCAAACAATCCCTCCAAAAACAGCCTATTGCAAATAAAAGTCTCTTGCACATAAATTTAGTTGAGATGAGTTTTCCACTATATTAAATCTTCATCTGCAGAAGGAAGAAAAACAAAATAGGAAAAGAGGACCTTTTTTTATTTATATGCAGGAAAGTACGAAGTAACTTAGTAATGGGATTTCAGCTTGAAACAAACACTTCACCAATGCATTAATTAGAAAAAGGAAAAGGAAGGTGTGTAGGCAGTACTGATTCTCACCAGATTCAGAGGTATGCTCAAAAATAGGAAAGGATTTACATGGGATAAAGAATCTCCACTTTGGCTTTCCGTCTCTCAAAACACGAAACCAAAAAGCATAATGCTAAAGTGCAATGTTTATTGTGGAGTCTGGATGAGAGCTGCCCAGGGAAACTTTTGCTGAGATAGACTCAACCACTGGAAGGAAAGAAAAACTTGAAAGAGTTTCCTTCCAAAGTCTTTACACTCTCCAAACAACTTTCCTACTGAATATCTGAGTATAGCTTAGAAAATACATCTTATCTACATTTCTTTCTGAAAATTTCGACTCGAACCACGGGAAATCTCAATTTTTTGTACCTCCATGTCCAGAAACTTTGGAGATGAAGTATTTACTAGCGCAAGTTGTTCAACCTTGCCTTTCCTAACAAAGAGGGTTATTTCAGATAAAGCAAGTTACAAGGAAGAGGAGATGTTTGCTACCTTACCAGTCATTACAGGATGGACTTCATTTACATTAAGCCTATGAATGGTCACTATAAAGTGAATATTGTTACCTTCCTGGTTCCAGAGTCCTAACAAAACTTTTGCATTTTATGTGCAATGTATCAGAAAACGCATCTAGTGCACAAGAGAGAAAGAAGTGGGTCTGGACCAAAATATTCTCAAGTTCCGCATGACACATTTTAACTCTCTTTTGATGAAGAAAACATTTTCTCCTTTCTCAGCTGTATCTATGCACAGTTTTCAGTGAGACCCATTTCTAAGGATGAAGAAGAAAGAGGAGTTGGCATGCAGAAGACCCTCAGAAACTCACCAACTTGGCTTAATCTTTTAGGAGTTATCTCTCAAGTTTAATAATTCAAGAGTTTTTCCAGAAGACAAAGCTTGTAAGGGTCCTCATCAGCTGTCTAGGAAGAGGGAGCAGAGGATTAGAGGGACAGAGAACCTGCACACAGTTTTCACTGTGAAGCTATAGCAGGTAACAGCTACGTACTTGTTAATTGTGTGCCTCCCCCTTTGCCTCCACAGCTTGAGCAGCCAAGAACCAAGTAGGGATTGGAGACTACTAAAAAGCTCAAGAAAACAGACTTATGAAAAAGAAGGAATAAGGATAAGATCCTTAGAATAGGGTGTATTTTACATATTTTCAAAATAAGAACAAAATAGTAGTGCTTCTTTCCAAAGTTTTAAATGAGCACTGTTGGTTTCATTTCAGTTTAAGCTATTTAACTCCGATTTTCTATTTTCTTTTCTTAGGAAAGACAGGGCACTGCACAGCTAATGGGATGATTATGTATGATAAAGCCGTCTGGTCTCCCAAGCCCTGCGTTACCTGTCTCTGTTCAAAAGGAGAAGTGATATGTGATACCACCATGTGCCCTTCTCTGAGGTGTCCCAAAACGATCATACCTGCAGGAGAATGCTGCCCAGTTTGTTCTGATACTGGTAAAGTACACCGAAATATTTTTACTATTTTAAAACTACCTCATGCAAAACCTAAGATAAAGGCTACATTTAATGATAGCAAGGTTTACAAAGTACACATTACCCTTTTATAGAGAAAATATGTCCTGAATTACATAGTAAGAGCAGGTCTTCACAATTTCTACTCAAGCTGACTTCAGTTTCTTACAGTACACTGGATGTTAGATGAGCTTGATGTAATATGTAAAGAAATGAAGATGTTAAGTATGCAACAGTACAGATAACTGTATTTCTTTTTTCTTTATTTTCCCCTTTCTGCTTCTTCCCTCCTACCTTTAGAAAATTTTGGTAAATGTACAAAGGACAAACATCTAGTTACATTTTATATCGCACTTCCATTTACACTGGATCAATCAATAGCTACTAGCCATTACTAATGTATCAGACATGCATAATAAACAACATACAGTTTACAGAGTTGTAAACCTTGTCAGGAGCATAAAAACATGCAGTTACTTGATATAAATCAAGAGAAGGAAGTCAACTCTCAAAAGGAACAACAGAACTGCAATTTTGCTTATTGATAAAAATTTAAACAAGATCAGTATCTTTGAAAAGAAAAGGAATGGAGGAGATGAAGCTGAAATGTGATTTCCCTCCCCCTCTCCCACTACCCTGAGTCTGGCAAAGTACTGAACTTAACCTCCTCTTACCATGAAAATATTACTTAGCCTTGAGTGTGTGTGTGTGCATGTGACACAAAGAAATATACTGAGTAGAGACATCATAGAAATTAAATACAGAACTAGAAATCATGTTGACTGAAACAAACTCCTTTTATGTGATTCTGTCTGTTTCTGGAGTTGCAATGAATCATACCTATCTACAAACTGTTCTGTACGGTTGGCTGAATCATTTCTCAGTCAAAGCAGCAATATAGGACTCTATTTTTATTCTTTCAAATAAAATTCTAAGGGGAATACTATTCTTCTATAGTTACTGTATCTTTACTGAAACTTTAGTTTCATATCCTCTTACGAGATAACTTTTTTTTTTCCCCCTCATGGCCTCTGGTTAGCCTCCTCTTTGGATTCAAGTATTATTTCACTGGATGACATAAGTGAATTTTCTGGTGATTCTCCAGAACCCAATGACCTTGACAATACCAATAAACTGTCATCAGCACATACTCAAACTGAAAAAGATGAACTGCTGAGAACAGAACTGATAGAGGTTAAAGAGAAAGAGGGTCATAAAAAGGATGGAAAGAAAAGAAAAAGGAAAGGCAAAAAAAATCGACATAAGTATAGAGCCTATCACAGAGAAAAGAAGCCTATCAGAAGAAAGGGAAATGTAAAAGAAGAAATAGAAGATGAAAGTGATGAAGATGATGGTACTTTCAGAATGCCATCACATTTCCCAATTCCGATTCCACCCATAGAAGCTCCTCCTTTGCCATCTGGATGTTCAACCTCGGACACCACAGTAAGCTGTATTAACGCCAAACTTAAACAAATACCACCAATCTCAGATCCAGATCTAACAAGTCTAGACCTTACAGGTAGATCAAAGTTTACTTTGCATGATTTTTTTAATGAATTAACATTATCCATTCTCAAATGCAGTCAACAGCAGGATTAGTAGTTTGTTGTTCTTTATCATAGAAATATATCAGAATGAATTCTACTTTCTAAGCCTCTAAAGCAATAAACGTGTTAGATTTGTTTACTAATGTTTAAATACTAATATGAACATACTTACATACAATTATTGTACATAAGACGACTATTTTTGTAATATATTTTTGATGTACAATATGACACAACTCTGATGCATGCTGTAATTCATAAATCAAACTATTTCTTGAATTCTATTCTAGGAAATAGTATCACTACTATCTCAGATGAAGCATTCAATGGGATACCTAATTTGGAATGGATTGATCTCAGTAAAAACAGTATTACCTCTCCCGGCATTGGTCCACAAGCATTCAAAGTAAGAAAGCCTAACTTTTCTACTGTCCTATGACTAATTATTGCTGAAATGGAAGTTTATCCTGCTTCTCAGTCTATCAATCCAAACCAGTTTGCCCCTACTATGAGTAACCATCATATAATTACAGTACAGTTAAGCCTGGCTTTTTCAAGAAATCTCCTGTCATATCAAGAATATCTACAGATTTTTGAATGACATTCACCAAGTATTAAATGCTAAACAATAAGAGTGAGACATTTTTCTGATATTTTATCAGTTCCAGTTGAGAGATTTCAGAATTGAAGGGTTCATATTCCATTAACACTACCTATGATACACAAATTTACAAATGTTGAGCCCAAGTATCATATTTCTCATTACATTAGCTCTGTAAAGCTTATTATGCTTTTGGATTCCCCAACAGATCTGCCTGTGGCAGGACTTGCTACAAAAATCCACTCAACAGTAGTTCATGTAATTAGCTGAATGCTTATTCCTCGCTATCGTTAATGAGAAACTTCCAAGCACTGCTGCTTACTCGAACAGCTTTCTTGTAAAACAGTCCAAGAATCTTTATATATTCAGTGTTCTTCCCGCATGGCGAATGTACATGGTAATAGGCTGTTCCAAATGCATCTACATATTCCTCATTTGAAGGCAGAACAGTCTCATAGTAATTTCTCATGCAAGCAAGTACATACAGGTAATAATTTAAGTGTGGAAGTAAGGCAGCAAGGTCTTGCTTTTTCAGGCAAGATGAATCAAAAAGCATATGAATAACAAATAGAATTATCACAGTGTGTTTTATTTGTTTCCTGGCATATGCAACCTGTCTTGTAAGAGTCTCTGTATACCACCTCCCTCCATTTAACATGAACAGCTTTGGCTGATTTCAAAGGACTTCAGCTCCTACAACTTGTATGAAGTCAAAGTGGATGGAAAAGACAGACCAGGAAGGTGTTCCAATTGTGAAATAAATTTTAGTGAGGCTTACATCACAGCAGGTGGTTAAGGCAAAACTGGAAGAAAGCAGGCTTCAGCAGATCCACTGCTGAAACAACTCCACCTTCTTAAATGCTCACTACTGCACGATCACTGATGTGCATTTAAGCTACCATAATTTTTCATGCCAGTATTTTAAGCTAGCTGAAGTCATAAAAATCCTAGGCCACTGAAAAAGTTGCTGTTACGCTTAAGTAAATTTTCTAACCTACAGAAAACCATCAATTTACTCATGAATGAAGAGTATAAACACATTATCTATAAATGCATGGACTTTGAACCCCTAAATACTGCAGTGGTGTAGTGAGGTAATACCTACATGACTGAAAGACAGTAGCAATAACATAAACAGGAACGGATAGCTGCAGGATGGCCATGTGGAAAGTTGATGCTCTTTCAGTCACACATTACGTTAACTGGCCACGTTTCTTAATATTGAGCATAAACCCCTCAATTAATTAGACTGATAGAAGAAAAATATTTTTAATTCAAAACACTCCATACTCGTGCACTGCTGCAGCAAATCTTCAAAAGCATGTGTTTCAGAAAACATTAACTATGATTACATTATATGTTTAACCATACATTTTACACCTTCATAATCTAAGAAATCTTCTTCCCTATGATTAAGATCCTGAAAAAGCTAAAACGTTTGTATTTGGATGGAAATATGCTGGTACATATTCCATCTGAACTGCCATCAACTTTGGAGGAAATAAAAATAAATGACAACCACCTTCATGCCATTGATGAGGACGGCTTAAAAGGTATTTAGAAATCTAATATAAATCATATGAAATATCTTAAAATAAATTTGAAAAGCAGAATGTTCAACCAAATGCATCTGTTTTTTTACAACCAGAGAAAAAATTGCTAGCTTTTAAGTGCCATGTTTTCCAAAGGCAACAAAAGCTGAAAGATTTGGATAACAAAGTTTTTTAAAATCACATTTTCCCTTCTTACGCAACTGCTACTCTCCCATGGATTCTTCTGTTTAAGGTTACTAAGTAGAGATGGATTTGAAGTATGTTGAACATACCTACAGTCTTATAAGCGCCTTCTTTTCCATTCTAAGTAGAGAGGAAGCTATAAAGCTCTAGTCACCCTCTAAAGTTCTACAAACTAATAACCAGTATAATCCCATGATTATGAGATAATAAAGGAAAATCCTTTCACTATATTTCTTCATTGGTGTGAACTGATTTGAGTAATGTTTAAGATGGTTAAATTTAAAACATATATTTTAACAATATATGAGATGGCATTAACTATCAGATATTCGAACTTTTTTCTCCCTAGGTTTAAAGAACTTGATCACCCTGGAACTGGAAGGAAATAAACTTAGTGAAGCAAACGTCAGTCCTTTGGCCTTTTCTCCTTTGAAAAGCCTCTCTTACTTGCGGCTAGGAAGAAATAAATTTAGAATTATCCCACAAGGTCTTCCCACCACTCTTGAGGTAAAAACAAAATCAGCCAACCAAAAAAAGCAAAGCAAACCAAACCCAACCACCAAAACAAGAAACCTTCATTTTTCCATCTTCATCTTTCCTCCTCCGCTACTTATTGCCTTACAATCATCAGGTAGAGATAAATTTAAATTTTATAAATTTTTTTCTAGATACATTTACAGTTTTTATTCCTAAATAATTACTCCTAGAAATCTACTTATACACCAACTCCATCCCAAAAGGTATCTTTTCAGTTTGAATTTCTCTAGTACTCTCACAAAATTGTGTAGCCTGCAACTTCGTCTGTTCCATTACTTGTCCTTCATGAAACACTCCTAATACAGATCACGTCTCAGTGCAAAACCATCACAAACTTTGAGTCACCACACAGAGTAAATTTCACAAGACAGCAACAAGAATAGTGAAAGATATAGAAATCCTGTTTTTTAAGGAAAGAATAGAGGATTCAAGATTGTCTAGTCTGAAAGACAGAGAGATGCCTAGATCTAACCATCCTCTGCCTTTTTTGGCTGGTCTAAGCCTCAATTTCCCTTGTTTTCCAAACCTTTGCTGAATCTCACCTCATTTGGGGTAGGGGGCAGTGTTTGAACAGGAGGTTTATTTCTCTTCCCTGAACAGATTCCTTATTCCTTGATTTTTAGTTAAAAAAAAAATGTTATGTTAGTCATTTCCCATCCCATTCCTCTGTCCAGAATTTGAATGTGATTTGTTGCAGTGGTTTGAGGCTCTTTAGGGAAGCTATCTGGAAGGTATTTTCTTCCTCCTTTTAAATCTCTCTTTAGTTTCGTTCTCTGCTTACCTCAGTCTTTACTTCAAAGATAAGTCTTGCTACCTATTAATTTCACTATCTTTCTTGATTCTACCTTCCCCTTTCCTCTTTCTCATTTCAGCGTCCTTATATTTATTTCCTTTTATCCTTAGGATCTTTCATAACCTGAAATGTGAGGAGGAAAAAAAACCCAACAGCATCTTTTCTATAACATCAGCTTTTTCTGCAGCTACTGTCTGCAACTTTACTTCAGCCTAATGCTCTCCGATACCCATTCACTCACACATAACAGTTTTCTTTTTCCCTTCATCCCTCCTTTATGAAACAGTGAACACCTGGAAAGTTTTTGTGCACTTCATATGCTTTGGGAACATTTAATTTTAAACCAACACCTAATAAATTCACGATGGTTTTCAGGCTATGAAGTTGCTTTCCTCTTTTTCGAAAGTCTCAGATCCTAAATTCTGTTTCAAGTCCTACATATATTCTAGCCAGTTTTGTTTCACTTCATATTTATCCTAAATTACAAGGGATTATCAGGAACTTAATCTATGTAAACCACATACAGAGATTGTACTTTCATACACTGCAGACTCACAACATTAAGTTCTGTAAAACATTAACATTATATTCCTACAGATTTGAAAGTTTCAAAGCTCACAAGTGCCTAGCAAAAATATTAAGAAAGCAAGACTCTTGACATTTTTCTCACTAATAACTTTCCAAGACAAAAAATATTAACATCTTCCTCTCAATCTCGTAACTCCCACATTATATACTCTCACACTGTACAACTTGAGGTAAGACAAAAGATACAGCTCTTTTTCAATTTGCTCTTTCAAAGCAAATGAGAAAACAAAACAATTGCTTTGAAAAATTGCATTCCTGAAAGTCCCACTTCAGCTACAAACTGATTCGGATTCAGAAATTCTCAGATGTATCAGGCAGTATGGAGGACATGTAAAAGGTAGATTCTGAATTTGCAATGGGAAGAACAGCGTATTTTGATTTCACAAATTTTCTTTCCAAATTTGCTTACAGGAGTTATATCTTGAAAATAATCAAATTGAAGAAGTTTCAGAAATTTGCTTTAACCATACAAGAAACATAAATGTCATTGTGCTAAAGCATAACAAATTAGAAGAGCACAGAATAGCACCTTTGGCTTGGATAAACCAAGAGTAAGTACAAATAATTTAAAATGCAATGATGTTCTTTTTCTGTTACTAGTAAATCAGATAGTGAAATAAATACTTCCACTTCATTACTTTTCTTTTGAAATTGTAATTATCTTTTGATGTGCTTGTTTTCCTTAGCTAATTTGCTTTAATTTCCTTTGCTTAAATCGTATAATCTAAGTAGTATTCAGTCGGTTTCCAAACAAAAACACTTTATACTTCAAATCTGTACCATAGTAACATAAAAGTATAAATATTTTTTCTGAGTATTCAATCAAAAAATAAGTATAAATTATCAATAACACTCCATACAGTGTTACAATAACTTGGCATTAATATATAATTATCTCACAGGTAATTTTAAAACAATTTAATTTTTCCTAGCCTTATTTCCCATTAGATTGAAAATCAAAATAAGAAAGATGAAGGGAAGACTGTGCAGCTGCACTGTGTAAGAGTAGAATGTAAGCAGAGCAAACAACAAGAACGAAAGCAGCAAAAAGCGATACTGCTTTTGGTTCTTCTGGTAAATTCCCTGCTAAACTATGTAGGGTACCTTGCCATAACCTGCTGTAGTCCCATCAATTGATTTCTGGATTTCTAAAATGCTTAATCTGAAAACAACTACACTGTTCTTAACAGCTTCTCTCATCTCTGGAAGTGAAGCACATTGGAAGGATTCTAAAGGAGCCATTCACAAAACAATTTAATTTCAAATAGGCTTTAGATCAACAGTTTAAAATCCGTGTCATAAGCACTAAATCCCCCTCTTATTCTGTGTTTTCCAGGGTCACTCCTTATTGTAATTAATGAATGCTTACCAACCACAAATTAGCCCCTCAGGATTCCCCTATTCAGCCTTCTCTCTGTACTCAATACTGTAGATTTCTTCCCATCGACAGAATCATTGTGCTTCACTGATCATTAATGATTTCAATTCTTTCTATTCCCAGAGTAATTGTGCTCCACCATGTTCCAGAAAATGCATTCTGCTCCATTAACAGAAACAAATTTCCCTTTGAAATTTAGTTTCTTGGTATCACGTCAAACAAATTTTGTACAGAATGTAGCATTAATGATGCAGTATGCTGTAATGTTTTAATCCTCTTTTTTCCTCCCCTCCTTTAATGCAGGAACTTGGAATCAATTGATCTCTCTTATAACAAGTTGTATCATGTTCCCTCGTATCTGCCAAAATCTTTACTACATCTGATACTTGTAGGAAATCAAATTGAAAGAATTCCAGGATATGTCTTTGGTCACATGAAGCCAGGGCTGGAGTATCTCTACCTCTCCTTTAACAAACTTACTGATGATGGAATAGATCCAGTATCATTTTTTGGAGCATACCACACTCTGAGAGAGTTGTTTTTGGATCACAATGAATTAAAGGCTGTACCATTTGGAATTGATGAAATGAGAAAACTACGTTTTCTAAGACTGAACAATAATAAAATAAGGTAAACCTTTTCTTGTTACTTTTAAGTAAACTTTTGTTAAAAAATTCTGAGGGAGATGCTAAATCCTGAGTTTTCTATTGCAGTATTTCTGCATACGGTAAGAGAAAAGTGAGATTTCAGCCTTGTAGTTCTTGAAATTTATTAGACAGATGCTGAGTACCAGTTCTGTTCAGACATTAATCTATCTACTACTGCTTGGGCCACATGTCTGACCAGGCAGCTACAATTTGATAGACACAGCAAAGCAGCGTTTTTTGCTCTTGGGCTACAGCCCAAGCTGGTTACAAAGGCACTGGAAGGAGGCACCAGCTGCTGCTGCACACTGGAAGCAACCTTTCTGCAGGTTTTGGCCAGCCCAGCTATGCAGTTCATGGTGCTCTCTAGTTCCTCCATGCAAAAGAGTTACAAAGCAAAGGAGTGACAGACAGAGGATCTTAGGTGTGTTGTACAGAAAGTACAATAGCAATATTTTCCTATGTGAAACTAAGTATAAATAAGTATAAACAAGTATAAATGAGAATACAATGCAGGAGCAAATTTTAAAAAGGATGATTCATAGATGTCCTCAATAAATACATTATTGAGAAAATCTGATGTACTGATTAAGTTAACATTTAATACACAGCATCTTTGACATAAATTATGAAGTTATGAGTTATCTTGAATAATAAAAATATAATTCCTCCCACAATATCACAGGACAGTCCCTCCAGAACGCATCTGCAAGGCTCATCTCAATGATGATGATGTTCATGACAACAGTGAAGAGGAGGAGAACGAAGATTCACGTTTGGAACACGTTCATCTTGAAAACAACTACATCAATACAAGACAGCTATCACCACATGCATTTACATGCATAAGATCCTACTGCAGTGTGGTTCTTAAACCACAGAAGGGCAAATAAACACCCAAATTTTGCATTGCAATCTGTATCTCTAGGAAGACCACTTTATTCTCTGCTACTATCAGGTCTGCTTACTTCTGGATTTAAAACTTTCTTACTTAAATAAGATACAGTATATTACATACTAAAGTAAAGTGGCAATGTATTTCTTAATGTTTCCTTATAAAAAAATTACATGTAAAAATAGAAGCTTAAGTTTATGTCATAAATTTTTACTTCTATTGATAGAACCATGCCCCCAGATACACCCACTGTGAGATCAGATTTCAGAAAAGAAGAATGTAACTAAACCCTCCACTTGGTCTTCTTTGCTGAACTGGGTTCAAAGCATTTTAAACCGTACAATCAGCTTTAAATATTATACAAAGAAAAGTCCTTGAGCCAGGAACATTCCAGCAACGCAAGAATCAAATTGCTTAAAACATACATGGTACCGGATTTTGTACCAAATGTTCAGAGCAGTAGGTCCCATTCATTTGTACAATGTTGCCCAATTAGGGGATTAATCAGACTTTCTCAAAACTTTAAAATATTAATTTAGTAGTTATTTGAAAGCTTCTAGATAGTTAACAATAACCCCTTCATAGACAATGTTGATAAAGCAGTTTCAGTAATGCATTTGATATGAATCATAGAATCACAGACTAGTTAGGG
>NW_009935814.1:5073-7663 GCF_000696875.1 Nestor notabilis | reverse complement strand
GGAGGCCGACGTGCCGCACCCGCACCGCGCGGCCGCAGCGCCTGCCCCCGCACAGCCTTCTGCACGGTTAGCAGGAACAGCACGGGTACGGTGGTGCTGTGTTTACGTTTATTTACATTACCGACATTCGGTTAGTGCTGTAGGCATCTACAGTGCTGCAAACGTGGGGATCACACAAGTAAACACTGTAATAAATAGTAGTGACTTAAAAATGGATTTGACTTCTCTATTGGGTAATGTACAGTTTACAAGTGAAACAGTAGAACAGTGTCTACCATAATACAGGTCCAATAGCACAATAATGTAGTGTTCATATTAAACTGTGATTACTAAAAACGTATCACAGATTCCCTCCTCCAAGCTCTCCAGCCCCCATCAGGTACACAACATGCTGACCAGAAGCCAGAATCCCTGTTCCTCTCACAGGCATTCACGCTCTCGCCTGTGCTCCAGACCTGACTACTACACGCTTGCTTAGGATGTGCTACAGATATAAGCTAATACAAAAGGGCATTGTAAACTAGTATAAAAAATAGCACCACTTAAAAGTACAACCATGAGTCTGAAGTCCTACATTCCATGTATTCTAACACATACAAAAATCTCTAAGAAACGAGGACTTACCTGAAGCCTTAGCGGTAATCTCACCGGCTTCCCTTTAGGCCAGACTGCACACACTGTCCCTTTTTTTATCCTGGCATGTGAGAATTAAAGGGCTTTTGTCACTTTGCAGTTACAAAGAGGCCAAGAGGCAGCGTGATGCTCGCCTGCAGGGTGCACAGAGGGAGACAGCGAACCAGTGCCTGATGCTCCAGCTCTGAACAGCACTGTCCGTCACCAGTGTTCAGCATCGAGCTCAGAAGCAGCAGACAGGGAGGTTCTCCCAGCAGGCACTGGGGGGTTCTGTTAGTCCTCACATTGCTCTTACATTCTTTCACTGACTTGGGACAGTTGGTGACAGGATAGAGGCCACAACGAACCTTAGGGCCAGGCACAAACAGCTGCTCTATGTTCACATTTTCCTACAAATGTGAAGCTTCACAGGTACATATTTTGCACTGAAAAATTACATACACGTTGAGCTCACTGCAGTGTTGTTCCATACAAAGATCACCTTCATGCTCTTGCAGTGTTGTCCTTTAAATCTCCACCTGTCTTTGAGCAATTCTCAGCTGTGGGATTGCCAGGAGAAACAAATTCACTTTATTTCTTTTGCCCACCCGCCCAGCACATGCATTTCAAGCATCATCAGTTCGATTGCCCACATCTCTTCACAGCTTAGTGTCTTCAAACAAATTCCATTGGATCCTTGAGTAGCTCTCAGTTCCCATATGAAGACATGCTGAGAAAATTGGGGCTGTTCAGCCTGGAGAAGAGAAGGCTGAGTGGAGACCTCATAGCAGCCTTCCAGTGTCTGAGGAGGGCCAATAAGGATGTCGGGGAGGGACTCTTCATTAGGGACTGTAGTGGTAGGACAAGGGGTAATGGCTTCAAACTTAAACAGGGGAAGTTTAGATTAGATATAAGGAAGAAGTTCTTTACAGTGAGGATGGTGAGGCACTGGAATGGGTTGCCCAAGGAAGTTGTGGATGCTCCAACCCTGGAGGTGTTCAAGGCCAGGTTGGACAGAGCCTTGGGCGACATGGTTTAGTATGTGGTGTCCCTGCTCATGGCAGGGGGGTTTGGAACTAGATGATCTTAAGGTCCTTTCCAACCCTGATTATTCTATGATAATGAAGCAAAACACTGAACCCATGCGTCCGTGGGCTCCTGACATAGCAAGGTGACATGCTAAGACATCAAACCAAGAGCTATATATACACTGCAGAGCTTTGTATCAAAGCTCAGAGCTGGGTGCCGCCTGCTGCCAGTAGTCAAATTTGTGTGAGAAATAGCATAAAAATGTGAGAGAACAAAAAAATGTTGAAAATCACTAAGAAAAAGAAATATTATCAACTCAGGGCTCACCCATAAATCCAGTAAAACCAAAATTCCATTTTAGGTGGTGGTGCTGCTGTAGGAAGTTCCCACAACAGCCCTATTTCATTCCTGCCTCTTGTACCAATGCCCAACAGCTGTTTCTGCAGTCACTTTATAAGCTGCACCAGGGAACTGATCTGGGCTAAAAGAGCCTCCCTGCTTCCCAAGGCATTTCTTTATTTGGATCTCTGCTGTCAGACCCCATGGCCCCATAGCAGCTGAAGCAGGACCGGGTGAGGGGCAATGAAGGCAGGAGAGGGATCGCTCCTCACAGCCACCTCTTCAGCACTAGGAAGGCTTTGCCACCTTGTACTTTCCACACGACTCGTGTGCTTCCTTTAAGTCTCTCTTCCCCCACCCCATTCTGCTATCAATTTTCATAAAAACTGAAAAACTGTATTTTTAAGGCCTATACCTCCCTGTAGAACATGGCTGTACCCAGACAAAGGAGTCCAGCATTAAAGAGGAGCTTACACATGCACAGAAAGACAACACAGTTGCACCGTACCCTCTCAGGAACCAGGCTAATAGCAAGCCCGTATGTTACACTATCTATACAAGCTATGAGGAGAAAATAAATCCCAAGAAGTCACTGCAATAATGATTCAAT
>NW_009935814.1:0-5042 GCF_000696875.1 Nestor notabilis | reverse complement strand
CACGACAACATGCAGAACAAGGACTGGTGAGAAGGCTGGGGATAGCAAGGTCAAACCACCAGGTACTTAAATACTCCATAGGGATTCTGCTTTCTGCTGGTGCTGGTACTGTCATGTTGCACTGGGAGCCTCCCACCCGTGTCTCCCAATGAAGAGGTGACCAAATGACAACCTTCCTGCCCATCTCAAGTTGCATTCTAGACAGAATCTGAAGACCTCCTATTCCGTTTTGAGAGAAATAATAAATAAATCCAGGGGACCACCTGGCATTCAATCTCTTCAACATATTCTGACAAGTTTCTTCTATCTTTGCCTAAGTTGCAGTTTAACACTTTTAGAAAACACCAAATGTTATTATAAAAAACAGAGAAGTTTGTGTCTTGGGGGGATGTTACCAACTTCCCAGTCTCTCTCATTTCCTCCTTCCATTCCATGAAGAGACACATCTTAACTTTGATTTTAAAAAGAGTAGTTACCATGGTAAGGCTTTTCCCAGGGCAAGGCGGGAGAGGGAATCACCATATGGGTGCATCAGCCCAAGAGCCCACTGCAAAGCCATGCGGAGTCTTTTTAATTTCTCACAGGCCCTGTCAGTGTGAGAAGGGCAAAGCGAGCACTTTTCTCGAACTGCCTTGAACTGCAGAGCACTGTTCTCCTGGAAAACTAGCGCACACTTTCAGCTTGTGCTCTGGGGCTACTGCACGACATTTCTTCTGTCATTCCCAGCCTGTGCTCTTCTCCACTCTGGCATCTGTAGGTAGGATTAGAGGCATCCTATAACTTCCCGATTTCTGGATGTGATAGCCCTGTTACCCAAGTGATATTGCTCTGTACCTACTACACACATAGCTTGTGGCAATGAACCATTTCTATGGCTACCTTTGGAGTATCAAAGATTTCATCTTAAGCCCAGCAGTCCATAGATATGCAAAGTATTTCGTCTGGCTTTACTCACCTGAGCACCAGATCATAGTTCCACCCAGTGTTGAATGAACACAGATCTGTTTTTCACAGTAGTTCCTATACAGCTGCACAAAGTATTATCAGAGAGTCATTTGACAGCTTTCATGAAAAAGAATGATTGGACTGAAAAATACATGGAAATCTTGTTACCACATTTGTATTTCCGAATTGTTTAAAATAAAGACAAATTATACCTAGTGTTTAAAATCATATGTGTTAAGAGACTGTATGAGACATCTCATTCATGAGCCACTCAGTACTATTATGGATACTGCATCTCCTGTTTTCTGTAACAGCAACATGAGAATTAAATGTTTACACATTATACACACAGACACAGCCATGTGACCGCATAGCACTGGGAAGATTCCCTACTGCTTCCCATGTATTCTGTTCAGGGTTGTATTTCTCAATGCTCTGCAGATATGTTCCTTTTGAATAGGAGTATCCTCCTGTCACATAAATGCATCCGTTCATAACCACTGTGCCACACTCCATCCTTCTCTCCATCATATGAGCCATCTGCTTCCACTCGTTTTGCTCTGGGTCATAGCAGTCCATGATCGTGGTCTGTCCACCCACAAAATAGATCTTGTTTTGTAATGTAACCGAGCAGAATCCGTATTCTTCAGGAAGAAAGAAATACAGTTCAACTCAGCATGACAGTGATAACTTGCACTGCAGCTACCTGACAAACACTGGGGCACCAGTGAGGGCAGCTGAGTTTCTTCACTGAGCTCAGGAGACACCTCAGGATTTTCTGCTACACTTGGTAAAAGCAAGCTCAAGGTGTTACAGACAATACAGACATGAGCACCAGTACTTAGTGAGAACTGCTTTTAAAATTTACTGTTAGCAAATGTAGAACATAGAGAAAACCCTTTTAAAATTCATATAAATTATTTTTGCCAAACGCCAATGAATAGATTTTATAGAAAGCTAGAAATACAGAAATATTATTTAATAGAATGCAGCCATTCCTCAGTTCAGTATCTATATAGTGATTTCTATAGAACAGATGCTTGAAGAGGGTCTTTCCTTCTCAGAGTCTGGAAATGGGAAATGATCCCACTCTGGCCCTTGCTGCCCTACAGGCATTGCTCCTTTTATTAAGAATGTGCCCAAAGCTCTGAAGTGGGCTTAAAGACTCCCAGATACAAGTAATCAAAGCTCTACGCGTGTTACAAAAATTACTGTTTACCTGGGTGCGGACTTGTGGTGACTACACTCCACTCATTGCTACCTGAATGGTATTTCTGGACTTTATCATAGGTGCAGCTTCCCCTGTATCCATAGTGACCTCCGGTTACGTAGATGATGTCATGCAGGACACAGGCGGTGGCATTTCCAACACCTGTACACAGTGTGAAAGTCACAGCACATCTTGAGACTGCAAACAATAGCCACTTCCATCCGTAACCTCATTTCAAATGACTCGTTAATTAATGTTTTAGGGTGAAATTATGCTGCAAGTATTTAGCTGGATGTGAAATTAAATAAGTTTGCCAAGACACCTTATTTTAGCAGCATAAGAGCAATTAAATAAAACTGCAGTAATGGAAACATACTGCATGTAATACAGCCATGCAGTATTTCACAGAATTTTTATGCAGTAATTGAAGACACATCATCACACTGGGTTTGGAATAGGGAATTGCTTTCAGTATTCCACTAAGTTACTGAGATTTTTAAAAGTCACTCCTATGGCAAAGACAAAGACAACGGGAGTTGAGATTATTCAGTGTCTTGGGATATCTTTTCTGATACTTTTAATCTTTCTTATGGTATTATTATTTATACTATTGTATAAACAAGGGTACAAACAGAATGGAGCTGTGTTAACTCTGTTTCTAGGAGAACAAAACAAAATAAAACAAGGGATCTGGCAAGATAAAATGGACCAAAATTAGGAAATCAGTGTGGGAGTTTTAAGCATCTAAGAAGTTTCACACAGAAAACGGGATAAAACAACTGCATAGACTCTAACCATTCAGTACTAGCGTAACATTTCTGGTTTTAAAGGAAATAAAACCAGAATAATAGCAATGTTTGTGGAAAACATACAAACAATGAAGAAAGTTATAGGAGCGTGTTTTTTCTTGTTATAGATACCTCCAAAAACTCACATGCGTAGAAAAATACTATGTTACATCAACTTACAGTAAAGATCTATAATTAATTGTAAATAATTGCATTAATTTATAAAAATGAATGGTAAAAGTGTATAATTGTTTTTAAGTTTTATAACAAAATAGTATCATTTAGTTAGGCTGTGATCCAAATTCATACATTTTTAATAGATCATTATTTTGGCTGCTAGAAACAGGCATTAATGTTTTTAATTATCCTCACACTAAAGATTAAACTGAGGATCCTGAACAGATGATGCACTGAAATATGAGGAAACTGCATGGAAGAAGTTTTAAATGAAGATGACACCTTTATAGATGATTGCACAGAAAATCATAGTAATCTGGTTTTATATTAAAACAATAAAATCCCTTTATTTGATCTTGCTCTTTGACCATCTACTGAATAGAGTCTAATACCCAGTAGTTTTCTGATTTGTTTCTAATTTGTGCAGAAATTTTACTTCTGAAAGAAGACAAAATTAAACTGAGACTACCACTTGCCTTTCCACTGTAGTGTTCTAGCACAGCCCAGCATAGTGTTTGGATGTTTGCAGTCATTTGCCTGGTAAAGACCTGACCCAGAGCCCACCAATATTAACAGGAGATTCCCATGGACTTCACTAGAACTTAGATCAAACCCTAAACGTGCCCATGGCAATAAAAAGTGGCAGATGCAGAAAGACATTTGAGGCAGACGCCATCCAACATCCTACCTACCTTTGATCATGTTTGCAATGGGAAGCCATTTCTTTTTTAAAGGATCATAGAACTCAGCTTCTTGCACTGGAGCTCCCTTTCGGTAACCACCCAACGCATAGATGCAGCCACTCAAGGAAACAGTGCAGTGGTAATACCTTGCATCAAGCATGGGGCAGCCTTCTGTCCACTCATCTCTTTCACTATTATATATCCACACGGTGTCAAGGGCTTCGATGCTCTCCGTTCTGTAACCTCCTGTCACATATATATCCGGTCCCAAGCTAGTGACCCCGTAACATTCTCTGGTATGATCCGGCATCTCTGTTCCCTGGACCCACGTGTTGGTTAATGGGTCCCAGACATTCACTTCTGATAAGGGATGCCAGTAATATCCTCCGATCACATACATGGCTGCTGTGGGTCTTCTGGAAAGACTTTTGGGATTGAGGTTCAGGGCATTGTATATGAGTGACCTTATCTTAGTATCATTAAGTCGGTGTTTTTTTTGTAGGCTTAAAACTGACCTCAAATACACATTATCTAAGTCTACTCTGACGCAGCTCAGCAGTTCATAGATATCTTCAAGTCTTTCTTCCACATTGTGAGCAACCCACTTAACGACAGCTTCAATGGCTGCCTCTTCTTTCCAAATATTGAGATTATCTCTGGAGAGAATATAAGAGAGCTTCTCCTTGCCAATATCCAGAAACTCTTCCTGATTCTGCACTTCTTCAAACTGCCATAACAATATCCTCCTGGACTCTTTCTCTAGCTCCGAGCAATCATGATATTCGGCAAAGAAGTGCATCCCTATGCAGTTGTCAGTATCTAAGTGCCTCACCAGAAACTGCTCACAGGCTTTCTTTACTGACAGGAACTGGAGGAGGTCTGCTGCCTGGAGTAGACTTTGGACATTTCTCTTTGTTATCTGGATCTGCGATGTATATGCATAATTCACGAGAGCTTCCAGTACCGCATGGCTGAGCCCGGGAAGTCTGATCTGGTTTTTAGATTTCTCTTTCATATCGGCTGTGAACATGGCTTTAAAATAATTGCTGCAAGCTGCTAAGGCGGCTCTGTGGCAGTGGAAGATGACCCCCGAGGCGCACTGCAGGGTGATGTCGGTGAACAGCCCGTCCAGGTAAAACGCTCGGAACGCCTCCAGGAAGTCGGCGGGGTGAGAGGAGTCCTCGTAAAGGTACGCGTAGTCCTCCTGCCCGGCCGCTGCCATCGCCCTAACCTGCGCAG
>NW_009935813.1:0-20099 GCF_000696875.1 Nestor notabilis | reverse complement strand
ATCCAGGGTAACCAGTTCTCCTGATAGCTTCTGCAGAGGGCCCACGTTGTGCCTACCCTGTCTTTTATTTGCTACATACCTATAGAAGCCTTTCCTGTTATCTTTCATGTCCCTTGCCAGATTTAATTCTAACTGGGCCTTAGCTTTTCTAACCTGGTCCCTGGCTTCCCAGAGAATATCCGTGTATTCTTCCCAGGCTGCCTGTCCTAGTTTCCACCTTTTATAAGCTTCTTTTTTCCCCTCTAAGTTTCCTCAGCAGCTCCTTATCCATCCACGGAGGTCTCCTGGCCCTCCTGCCACACTTCCTTCTAGTAGGGACACAACACTCCTGAGCTTATAGCAGGTGATCCTTGAATATCAACCAGCAGTCTTGGGCCCTCCTGCCCTCTAGGGCTTTATCCCATGGAACCTTAATAAGCAAGTTCCTGAAGAGGCCAAAGTCTACCTTTGTTTTCTCCAGCTGACATGCTTACTTGCTTAAATGAAATATTTGAATTAAGTTGGATTTGTTTCTGACTTTTTTGTTTGCTCATGCCAGGGATAGAAAGAATTTGACACACCATGTGGGGTTTTTAAATTAAATGTAACACTAAAAAAGTTGCTATTACATTGAGCCAGCATATGCTACAGTCTACAGCTCTGACCAGAACCCATGAACATACCCCATCTTAGGTTTAAACACCTAACCTCAGTTAGTTAACCTCAAGCAACATAGCATTCATCATACATTAGCCCCAGAGGTATTTTTCAGGGTCCTGGACAGGTTTCATCTCCTGTGCTGCCATAGGCCCATTACTGCTAGTTGAGCTAATTAACTTAAAGCTCATTCTGCTGGTTTAAGCTTCAGTCAAACCTTCAAATTGCCGAGTAGAGCTTCTCCTTGCATTAATCTTTCACAGGCACCAGGGTGAAGGTAAAGCCAGGAAGGCTGTCCAGATTTTCAAACATTCTCTATGTTCTGCAGTCCTGAGGACAGCATAGAGATATCCAGCAACTGAAGCCACACAATGAGGCTTCTGACTTTTTTTATTATTCACTATCAATAACATATGCCAGTGAGGAATCCTCATAAAAGGAGAACTTTTGCTGTATTATTCACTAGATTAGCAGTAGACTGAGTGGTGTTTGCTGCAGAAAGTGTTGAAGAAACTCTAAAATCACCCATTTGAAAGAAGGCAGGAGATAGACCAACATATAGACAATAAACAACTACAAGATAATAACAAGATAAATGATAAAAGGTTGGATCTGGATAGCTGAACCCCATTAAAACAGATTTGAATAAAGAATTTCTACATACTAAAGACATTAAGCAGATGGCTTTATCTCCACAAGACTGTAAAAAAATCTTAGGAATCAGAATAAATGAATTCCCACTTGATGAAACCAGCCCACAGTCTTAACTATATAAACAGGTGAGGGGTAAAGAGAAATAGAAAGCAGATTTTTTACCTTCATCCACCTATTTTGTGGGCCAGTTGTAAAGCTGGGTAATATTTGGTTTTCTTTATTTTTAAAATTAAGTGGAAAAATGAGATAAGACACGTAAAAAAGATCCTCCAATACATATTTAGGGTTGGAGAAAACATCTTACAAAAAGAATCTTAAAGAACTCTAATTGTTTAATTTATCAAAATGACAAATAAGAAATGTCTTGAAATCACAGACTACTAGATTGCAAGAGCCTTTGTAATCTAACAAGACAAAAGTCAGATAGATAAGAAGACATATACTTAACCATATCTTAAACAATACATCTTCAGACTGGTGGTGGATTCACTAGAATGCCAAGATTTAAGACTGAGATTGGCTCCCATTCTGAGGATGATAAGCTTTGCCTGAGCTTTATCAAGACCACTCATCAAATATCAGAATTCACGGAGGACTGGAGGACTGAAGGTGAAATTCAGTGGGCACACCAGGGATCAAACCACGTGATCTCCTTTCGGTAACCAGTCACTTACATAGCAGCTCCATTGACCTCAGGACCTTTGAGGGGTCAAGGAGATTCGGGAGATAAAAGGTAGTCATGCATTGTTTTGTCATAGACTTTAATTGCATGGGAGGAAAACACCAGAAGAACCTATTTTGAACACTTACCTCAGTTTTTCCAAGGGAATTTTTGTCAATTTTCAACTTTAATCTGAGGATAAAACAGGATAAATCTGATTGCTAGAATGAATGCTAGTTTTTTCTTCCTTTACCTATGCATTCCATACCAGTTCTGTAGGACCAAACCGGGAAGAAAATTAATGGTCTGATTATATAGTATTGCAGTGTCTCAGGTAACAAACACATGACAGCTATTAACCAATACCTGGGCAGCCAACAGGTAAGGGTGGCATTAATGATTTTGCAGAAAGTTAACTAAGTACATCTATCACTTTGTCATGTAAGGTAAAAGAAATCATCAGTCAAAGAGGAGAGCAGTCTATGCTTCCTCTTTTAGGTTCTGATGAAATCTGCTCCAAGAATCAATACATTTGGAACAGTGGATACCCTGTTCCTGATTAAGGTTCATTAAATGTAACAGGAATAGCAAGGGGAGGAGCAGGGACACTAACTGACTTGTAAGTAAACAGAAGAAAGCGTATTACAGATCAGCAAAACACCAGGGATTTACTAAAAGGCTGTCCAATGGTCATGCACTAAAAATCTACTTCAAGGGCTTAGCTACTCCAGTTATCTTCAACTGAGTTTTCACCTTGGCCAGGGACATGCCTTAAAAATCCTCCTACTCACACAATGACTGCACTCCCACAATACAGTATTTCTGATTCCTTCCTAAGAAAGTCCATGCTGAAATTATCCCTCCTTAGATTCACAGCTCAGTTTACAGGAGCTGGGGTTTCAACCAGCTGATTTTTACAGATCCTCACTGCAGTAAGCAAGTCCACATGATTCCTCTCTTCCTCCCACCTTGAAGAACAGGCATTTTATACACCCTCATCCAATGCTTTTCCATTTGCTAAGCATAACACAGCTCCACAAGGAAGCTCCTAGCACCTGAAAAGCTTTTTTCCATCTTTTTTCTTTATTAAGACAACTCATTCTTTGCTGAAACCTTACCTTTCCAATAGGGCCTGCAGAGTGCTTTTAGTCAAAACTGTAACAAGAGGTGAAATATTTTTGTTTGGAAGTGCATTTTAAAATTATTTGCTGCTTTTTTTAAAGTGGGTTGGGGGTTTTTTTTCTCATTTTTAACAAATACATTTCTACAGATTTTAGATTGGGGTTTTTTTCAATTTTGGCTTCCTTTAAGGAAGGAAAAGTAGCAGACAAAAGGAAAAGTAAAAAGTAAAACAAAAAAGGTAACGCCAGAAAGTCAGAACATTATATCTGAAAGATTCTGAGTTAAAAACAGGTAGTTTTCCCAGAAACACTTGAAAAATATAGCTATCACTTGAGAACCAAAACAAAACACAACTTAGAAAAACATCTCATATTTTTAAAAAAGTCAGTATTCTACTCTATTTATTTTAGTTGCATTAGTAGAATATACATTGAACTCTGTTTCAAAAGAACAGTGCTCTTTAAATAGTCATCTATAAAGATCATCTACACCTTGTTTTTAATTATTGTGAAACAATATATGGGTTTTGTTTATCCAGGTGTGAAAATACAATAATGAAATATATCCCCCTTCATCTTCCTAGAGCTTTGTTGTTGTTAGCAGTTTCTTCCTCCTTCTTTAAAGTACCATATATCTCTTTAACTAGACAAACTCATTATTTTGTAATGAATTAATTGCTCGGGAAACGGCTTGTGGCAGTTTAAGTGGCAGACAGGAACAGGTTGCTTTTGTAGCAGAGGGCAGACACAGCACCTGACTGCAGCCTACTCAAGTTAATCTGCTGCCAGTTCCACCCTGAGAACCTGTGGGGTGAGCATGGCTGGTACCACAGCCTGAATCTGCTGTGCTGCCTACTAAGGGATTCGAAGGCACTCTGGTCCTTCCCCTTTCACCACCAGGAAAATCAGTTCCAGAGGGACATAGGGGAACTTGCACAGCACTGAAGAGAACTCATTTTGCAGTAGCCACTACTGTAAATATCTTTGGCATTAAACAGGTAGGTGAAAAAAATTATAGTAACTTCATGCTATGCACTGTATCTCTGCACCAGTGATTTCTGCATTAGTTCTTCAACCATTAGCAATTTGATTAAAATACTTAAAATCAAGAAATGCTGTAAGGATTAGCATATCCTTTGAGCTGTTAGGAGCCTAAGCACCACAGACTTACGTTGCTCATCTTGTTAGTTCTGTATGTGAAACCTGCACAGGACTTCCCAAGCAACCAGTTGCAAGCTCAGGTCCTGCTCTAGCAAAGCATGTAAGCGCAGGGCCCTTAAGTGACTCCAGTGGGATTATTTGCTTGCTTATAGTTAAATGCACACTTAGATGTTTTGCTGGGTGAAGGCCTAAATTACATGAGGGCAGCAATCCAATCTGTGCTGCTTGGTGCACTCTGAAAGGGAAAGAAATACTGGTGTTTTGCACTGCTCATTCAGCTTGTGCTGATTTTCCGTTCTCATTGGGCCACATAACAAGGGGCAATTACTGCCTCACGTTTGTGAGGAGAGTCACCTTGTCCGCAAGTAGTGCTGGAACAACTGCCCTCCTGCTGCACCCTCATTGCTGGGGAATGCAGGCTGCTCCTGCATTAAGCAGGAGTAGGGGCAATCTTACCCCAGGACTTTTCTTAAGCTTTCAGCTGTTGTTGGTTTATTTCCTCTTCATGTGGCATGTAAGGCACTTTGCAAAGAAGCTTTTTCGACTTGTCTGCTGAGAGAAGTAGGCTGAATTGTTTTCTGTAAAAACTCCAGGAATCCAAAATCTCTTGTCTAAACACTGAAGCAGCATAACAGGATCTCCCACAACATTTGGATTATGTCAATAACAAGAACAAGTTTCCCAAGATACATCTGACCTTAAAACAGTACGAAACTGCCACATGCCTGCTTTCCCTTCTTTTCCTTTATAGCTTAATTCCCTTCTCAAATAAATAGGATCCCTCCCCTGATCACTCACATGCAATCAAACTAGTCCGTCCCTGACTGAGGCATGCATGCTGTACACATGACAAAGCATCTTAAGCCTTTGGGTTGTAAATACTTGTGTCCAAATATTTAATACAGATCTGTGCCCATAAGAAAGAGACAGACCATGTGAACAATGGATCTGTGGAGGGACATTTGGAGCATTTCTGCAAAACTCAAGTATCTGTTACCTATGTTCTTCTTTGGCCCTGATCTACAATTGGGAAGAACAGGTATAGGGTTGATTAAAAGGCACTAGGGATCAGGAAAAGAAGGAAAATCTATGCTTACTGTAGTGCTGTTCTCATCCAAGTTACTTTTTACCTTCCCACACATGAGCAGCAGATGCTTCAATGGTTTCCTAGATTCAGATTCCTCCCACCCCTTATCTGTAGACTAGTGCTTACCTATCTCACAGAAACGCTATGAAGAATTAAGAACTGAGGGGTACTGACATTCAAAAATAGGAGATTTATAAGTGACTTAGATAAGCCTAAAAGAGGCAAGTGTTAGTTTACAATGAAGAAGTAATTACCAACCTAGAAACATTACATCTTCAGCAGCACCCCAAAGGCTTCAATTTGTGTTCTGCAGCCCTCCCATGCCTCTCCCCACCTCTTTCATTACAAAACATGACATTGCATTAGCGTGCCCCCAGCTACCAATATAAACAAAAGCTATACCACTGGCTGTGAAATTTCTGTAGCTTGATTATCTTCAACAGCTCTTCTATGCCATGATGGGAATCAGTAACAGAGGAAAGCTGTCTGTAATGTCCTGGTTAAATTCAACTTCTACTAAGCACACAACTTCAGGTGCTCAGAAGTTCACAGCTGCTGTCCTTGGGGAAGTTGCCCCCTCCCTGGGAGCATGCAAGGACATGAAAGTGCAACCCTATCCTTTGTCAGAGTAAGAGCCCAAATACAACTGAGAGTCAGGCACAATTATGTTTCTCTACCAAGTTAAGGGAACAAAGATAAAATAAAGGTAACACTAGCATACTTCATCACCAAAGCATTGCACAGACCAGCAGAAAACCCACATGCAGATGTTCTGCCATATTTCTTTTCAGAGGAACAGCCTGCTTTAAACATACCTTCCTAACTCTCTGCACAGATCTGCAGATACCTCGACAGGAACATAAAAGCATTTTCATCAGAGTGGCTTTCTTCTTCGCCTTTTAAGAATGAGGTATTTCTTGCTCATTTTGTGGGAACACTGAATATTTGGAGCCTAATACATGCATCTGTAAGGCATCCAAGATTTCTTGTGCAATCCCAAAGGGAAAATATACTGATCCAATCACTTTGGTACTGCATCACAGGGCACTGAAGAGGAAAGTCAATAAAAAGCATCAGAGCACAAAAAGGCAAGCTGTAATCAATATCTGATCTTGATATGGGCTGTCTGGTAAAAAAAAAAAAACAACAAACCAACAAATCATTTAAGACTTAAATTTACTTTCTTGTGTGCTCTGCTTAGACAGTAAAAAAAAACAAAACCAAACAAACAAAGGGTTGTTTCCTAGTTTATTCCTTTATCCTAACTCATTTTTCTTGTCCTTTTCTCTACTATTTTGATAGTAAGTCAATTAACCAGACAGAATTTGGCAAGAGCACAATAGTCAGTCTTCCATCTTCTGCAAGTCAAATGCTGTTATGCCCAAGTTACCTGCCTGCCAGCTATTCAAGGGCAGAGAAAGTCACTGCAATGAAAAATTGCTTGTGCTTTGATAAAGAAAAAATAACCTCAAACTAGTATATCTTAACACTTCCATCCTGATCCAGAGAAAATGTTATAAATCAGTTACAGCAATGGAAAAATAATGGAAAAATAATATAAATAAAAATTTACATTTCAGTGTTTATTCTTTTAATTAAGCAAATGGTGCAATGCTAGACTAAGTACAAATCTCCCTAGCAATTTCTTCTTAGATATTCATTCTAACACAGGATAATCACTCTGAGAAAAATCTATCATTCTGTGAGTTTAAAGATAACCTAAGCAATAAGCTTAAACTAGGCACTTAACTATCAAGCAGTAAGTCAGATAATTGCACAAAAATTTGCTGGAGAATGATATGCACATGCTTTGTTATGAATGGTTCCATTTTACTTTGAAGTTTGCCCTATTATTTATCCATCATTTGGTGACAGTAAAATTTACCTTTACTCCTATCACGTTTTAAATTTAACCGTTTTTTTTGCTAGAATTGACACTTTTCTGCATTTTAATGCCTTTGTCTTTTGCCATTTTAGATGTTTATAGAATCAGCTGTATGTACACTTTGTAGATGCTTTCAAGTCTGTCTTTGTACGATCATCCCAAGTCTTTAAACCCTGGCTGTTTACTTTTCCAATCCATTATACATTCACTGGCCACACTCCCTGCTCAGTGGCCAAAATAAAACTATTTCATCCTCTATATGAATACGTAGATTGCAGTAGTGTAAGTTTTAATCTAAATGTAAGGTGTTAAACAATGGTTACCTCATACATTTTTGAGTACCTAATGACAATATCTGTCTTTAGACAAAAAGCTGAAATATTTCCAGTAAAGGTGCAAGGCACAATAAATGAAAAATTATCAGTAGTAAAAAACGTGCAATGCATTTCCAGTGTGGCTTATCACAAGGTTTTTGTCCATGCTAAGGTTTGCAAGACATTTCAGATATGTTAAAGTCACAACTAACATATAGTTGGCAAAATAGTAAAGGAGTAACGTAACCCTTGCAAAAGTAACAAACTGATTTTTTACCCTGCCTGCTTTGTGAAATATCTGCAAAATACTTGAGCAGTCTGTAAATCACCAGCTGAGAAGGCTAAGCAATTTTTTTAAATAAACAAAGAACAAAATTGGGATCTTTCAGAAGTACTCTTAACGTATCAGCACATTGTTATCCTGCAGGTGCTGCTCAGCTGTCCATTTGCCAAGGATGGGCCCTGCCAGCACCTCTGCAGGTAATAGACTCATTCCCATCCACTCTACCACCAAGCTCAGAGAACTGAAGCATGACAGCAAATCTTGCCAGTAAAAAACAGCAAAAAAGGCCTTTTCCATGTCCATTACAACTTGTGTGCTGCCCTGATTGATCCTTCCACACTAGATACAAATGGCTATATATGTTTTCAAACAATACTAACCACATCAGAAAATTTTAACACTACTTTTTCCAGAGCTTCATGTCTGTATTTTCTTTACATTCATTGGGTTCTTCAGGCCTTTTATTTTCTGAAAAGTCTACTTGCCCAATGTTGCTCATTCACCTAAAACTTGAAATCTATTCAGAAGGGAACTACAGACTCTGAAATGAATGTGCTTTGCCAGGAGAGGGAAAAAGAGGAATCTTTCATGCAGTTTTCAGTAAGATATGATCTCTGCATATAATTCCTCACTAAAATTCCCTCCTCAAAGTCTGTGTTTACATTTTCTGTTTCAACTTAATCAGCTGAGATGTCAAAGGGTTTGCCTGAGAAAGCTACCAAATTTTGGTAAGAGATTCACAGAAACCTGGAAGCAGACATGGGAAAGAGCTATTAAACCATTATCCTTACAGTACTGGACTGGTTTCTGCAATCTGTTGTCCCGTCCAGTCACTAATATTAGCAATGATGAAGCTTCCATAAGGAGTCTCAAGAGACCACATTACTGCCTAAAAAACAACATGGAGGTAACATGGCAGGGACAAGAACAAGAAAATTATTATATTTAGAGCTAGTGATGCTGCTGACTGCTAAGTTTGCCTGACACAGCAGCACAAAATTGCTTTCATTTGTGAGTTAAACCATTTTTTAAACTCTCATGAGCACTTTTCACTTTTGAAGCAATGATCATTGCCCTCTTGCCAGTCCTTGTGCTCAATGGAAGGGATCAAGTCACCATCTTTGGTGCTAACAACCAGGGTTGCTGCCAGCCCCGTATTGAACTCACCTAAGAATACACATAAGGTTTTTTTCAGGTATGTGCTAGGAAATGGCTAAAGTCTGGTTGAGCAAAACCAATCATTAGAATGCAGCTTTTTCTTGAGTCGGTAGGGCACAGCCAGCAAGCTCTGCCTCCTGAGGCTGCTTAGCCTTATCCACCCACATCTCATATTCTACTTCTCAGGTTCATCTCTTCCCTCCTGATAAGACCTATGAGGTCACTGCAGGTTTCTGCCCGTGGTTCTGTCTGTGAAACAACTGGTAAGGTATTAATTTTGCTCTTTTTAAAACTCAGGAAATAAAACTCTATGTTAAAAGTAGGTTAAGTTCACTAAGATAAATATTCAAAAGTTTACAAATACCAGAATTACAAGCTGCCTCTGAAGGCTTGTTTCAATCCTCCTGTGCATTACCTAATGGTCTTTAAATTTCTTGATTTTGTGTTATTTTTCCCACAGGGTCTTGTTATTCCTACTGATGCTCCTTAATGTGACTAAAATTGCCTTCTCTGTACTGGTGTTTACACCGTACTTGTGGGACTGTATCTTCAACTCCTGCACATCACCACCGTTCTCATAACTTCTGAATTATGGTACCACATGTCACCAGAGACTAGCCCACAGACTGCACTAAGTTCCTTCATACCTGTAGAATGGAACGTCACATAATGACTAATCTGACCTCACCATACAAAATTTTCCCTCTTACTCCTTAATCATACTAGTTGCTTAGCTGCAAAACCCAGAACAGCAACAAATCGACAGAAAGGGGTCTTTTATCTCTCTGCTCCATGGCATCATGTCCATATTGCTACCCTGAACTGAAACACAAGTCTCCGAGTATCAGACTAGCGCATGTTAAGAAGCCTGGCACCACAGCATCATACTGAGAGACCACTTATGCCAGCATCTTGCTTCTGATAGTGGCTAAAAGCGGATAGGGTTAGGGAAGAACATACGAATAGCGCTGCTGCCTCATCATACTTGCCCAGCTTCTGACAATCTACACCTCAGTAGCTTTTCAGCTGGAGCTGGTATTTCTATACTTAATTGCCCATAAAGGATTTCTTATCCATGAATTTGCCCTGTTGGTTTTTGAAGCCATCCAAAGTTTTGGCATCAACAGTCTCTTGCAGTGGTGAATTCCACATTTGAGCCATACACTTGGTGAAAAAATCACATTTCCAGTGTTACTTTTTTGACCTACCCAAATTAACTTAATATCTCTTAATGCTGGTTTGGTTTTTTTTTAAGTGAGAAACAGTGAATATCCATCCCTATTCATCTTGTCTGTGCTACTTATAATTACAGATCTCTATCTTCTTCCTTGCCAATCTCAATGATTATTAGTCTATGTTGTCCCTTCCTAAACAGAAGTAATTCCATACCTTTGATTATGTTTTCTTCTCTCTATATTGCAGCTCTAGTTCATGTAACTCAGGGTGTGAGTACTCCATAAATTTAGAAAATGGTTTTATTCTTTATTCTCTTAGTTCCTTGACTTCTAATTTGTCATATTCAGCGTGCATTTTTATTTGCTGTTGAACAGCTTGACCATTTTCATAGAACCATAACTATTATGAGATCTGTTAGGTAGCCCCTGTGTATTTGAAGTTCAGATTATTTTTCCACCAATGCATCATTTTATACATCCATACTAAAATTCATCAGTCATTCTATAGTCAATATTGTGAGATATTTCTGCACATCTTTGCTGTCAGTTTTCATTTTTATTACTCTGACTATCTGAATGTCATCAGACAACTTTATCTTTATCCCTTTTCCACTTTATTTAAAATTACTCTTTACAGCACAGAACCTCAAGGGTCTCCAGTAGTGGCAGGTCTTTACTGAGAAAAATCAACCTTTACTTCTGCCTTGTTTCCTATTCAAAATTCACATTAGTTACTATAATATCACAGCTATATATTGGAGGAAATCAGTGTTCCCAGGATGCCCTAAGCACACTCTTGTAACAGTACATTGAGCACTGTAGAAAATGGACCTTTATCCCTTCTCATGGGTTGGGGGATGCTTCTTTTCATTTACATTCCAAATGACAGCCTAAATATCCACTTTCTGTAGCACTGTGAAATGCCTGTGAACTTACTATAATGTCCATTCTTCTCTGTTATTTTTATAGTTCTATGGAAATAGCTTCATTTCTATAAATCATTCTGCTAATTTCACAGGAATTATGCCATATGTGACATTTGTTCCACTATCTTACCAAACAGGAAAGCTAAAAAATATATCCATCTTTGTAAATGTTAAGTGCATGGCCATTTAGGCTTAAATCAAGAAAAACAAGATTGGTATACACTTTGCTACCAGATTTCTTTTCCACTGGATTAGCAGTCTTTCACTGGTACAACCATCAGAAGGAAAACATCTTAACCTACCGCATACCTATAAAATCTCAAAATCAACTGCTATCCACAATATACATTTTGCATCAAAGTGTCAATACCAGTGCAGAAAACGTGTATCTTTTGTATGCCAAGAAATTCATGCTTTCAAGGCTGAAACCAAAATTTTCTCTTAAATATTAATGCAGCTCATCCAGCCTTCTACCAGAAACAAGTCTTTGAACCAGTTACCCTGTCTAGACTTTTCATTCAATAGTATTTTTTTTTTTAAGTTAAAAACCTCCTTTGTGAATATTTTTATGATTGATACAAGCTAAAAATTTCAAAAGCACCTATCTGACCTGAAATACCAGTTCTCACTTCAAAAATGACAGGCATGCAAATGTCTACCAATCACTGACTTTCAGTGAAACAGAGGAGTTTCAAAGGTGTGTATATTTACCTTTTGAAAAGGATATATGTGGTCCTAAATCTCTTCCAGGTCCTTTCAAAAACAATGGCAAGTCAAGTGTGTTATAGCCCTAGTCTCACTCCTCCACACATGAAGTCATCATTGGGGAAATAAAGTTATCAAAGCCATAGTAAGTGCTATGTCATACTAGGTAATTGCAGGGTGTTAATACCTAGTACACGTGCAAGTAAAGTTCTGGAGGCATAGAGAGAAGTAGCTTTGTTGAAACTTTTCTTTATTGGAAAAAGTGAATTAAAGAAAACTGACATTATTCCTCTTGAGTTTTGTTTTGGGGTGTTTTTTTGTTGTTTCTTTTTGTCAGAATTTTTAACTTCAGACAATAAATACCTTACATTTTTAGAACCCCAAGCTAACGTCCTTAGGACCAAGACCTGAAGTAAGAGACCGCTTACCTCATACCACTCCTCACTGACAAGCCATAAGAGTCTAATCATCAGTGCATCATTTTCCTGATACATGTCTGCTAGCCTTTAAAACTGTACCTTATAGTAGTTGACAGCAGTACTGCAATGGTAGACTCTAAAGCCAGAATTTGCAGCAGCAGCAGCACATTGATAAGAAGTTAATGAACCTTAAAATTACTAATGTTTCAATGTTGTTTCAATACTGATTATTAATATTGAACCCAAAACTGAATCCAATGTGCTCATTAGATATAAGAAATTGTATATCTAAGATATTAGTAGAAGCTAATTACCATTTACTAACTCTGGAAACTTTCAGTGTGCTGTTTACAGATGGTTTAATCAGTTATATTAGGGAGTTTTTCAAATAATTTTGCATATGAGATACCTTTTTAAAGGAAATTCTTCAGTTTAAAAAGGCTTGGAGTGGTGACAAGTTGCTACCCAGGAAGCCCAGCACTATGGCTTTGCAACTGAGCACAACACGCATACAAACTTCCAGGATCTTTGTGAAAATTAGTATCATTCATCAAAGGATGCTTGTTTGCCAGCTATTATGTCATCTATGACAAATTTTCTCTGGTTTGTAGGAAGGAAGACTCTGGCTATGCTCTGCATTACAAACTCATTTGTCTTGAATCAAGCCTGTCTCAGGCTCCACAACACTGACATGGATGCAGAAAAGAAAAAATTGCGTTACTTTACCTGGAGGAAAAATGTAAAATGTACACCAAGTTAGAAGAAAGGGGTCCAAAAGTACCTGTGTACCACACTGTCTGGGAGTGTTGACAGGGCAAACGTCTGTTGGCACTCCAGTATCTAGATTTTTGCACCAACCAACCAAAGATGGCTGACAGGGATTTTTGGTGCTCTTCCATCGTCTCTTACTGAAAGAGCAAGCGGAGTGAGTGAATAAGCAAGCGAGGAGGATAGAACCAAATCTCTTTCCATCAGCACATCCAGAAAGTAAATATGAGGGGATAGGTTCAGCAAGTGGAACCCTCTGCTAATTCATTCCCACAGGTAAGCTAATAAGCATTTCTACAGCAGGTCTAGAGGATCTTGCTATTCCTCTATTATTTATGCCACTTAATCCCTTCTTCTGTTTCATGGACTCAGTCAGAGACTGATCTTCCTTTGCAAGATTCTGCTTTTTGTTCCACTGAATGAGTGGACAAATACCCTCTGAAGGAGGGATATGGCTGTGTCTCTGTGCTTACACTGTGCAGCGAGGTTAATGAGACCAACACCTTTTCCAAAGGACTTTGAACTCTGGCAGAAAAAGTGTATTACTGATCTCAGGGACAGAGTGGAAAAGTCTCCAAAGTTGTCTGTGTCATTCCTATCATGCCAAACAATAGGACAGCCTATAGAAAAGTAAGAAAGAGAAAGATGATTGCTTCTTTGTGCATCCCATGTTGCAGCAGAAGTAATGACTTTGCTGCCTGTTGGCAGAACCCCAAACTGTGCTAAAACAGTTTTCATCCATCTATATTTTTTTTTTTTCCCCAGCTTGACGAACAGGCAGTGAATATAAATTACCATTGGTTAGATTCAGAAATAATGCCTGCGGGCATATGGAAGAAATGACACTAACAATTTGTACGTAGTATCAGTCAGTTCTCAACTTTTTCCACTTCTCGTTATTTGGCAAGATGGGAATCACCGCAGATTCCAATAACCAGTTTAAGCAGAGATAGCTAGATAGAGCAGCAGTCTCTCATCTGTGATTTTCTTCTACTTGCAAGCTAAAAAAATCTTCAGCTATAACTATAGAAAAATTCATATTCAGGCTCTCTGGATAAAGCATGCTTTCAAAAATATCAGGTATACCTTGTGATTATGGGACAATGGGCAAGTAAACCCTGAATCTAATTCCCTGTGAAAAACCGTGTGTTGAAAATGATGACTCAAAAACTTTGGGGAAACTCTCTGAGAATATTTGGACAAATGAAAGCTATTCAGTGATGTTCATGACCTATGTCTGTTGCTTGTGAGCATGCCGATGGATAAGTTTTACTCATGGTAACATTCGGGAGAAGCCTGTATTATTGCCAGTATGTATGCTTGCACATAAATCTGCATGCTAACATGAGAACACATTTGCAGGACAATCTGTTACAGTTTTCCCAGAGAGAGAACAGAAGGAATATAAAATAATTTCAACGACCGAGTATACAGCTTGAAGAGCATGCAAGAAATACCATTCATGGACAAACAATCCCCAGTAGAAAACATATTAGCTATCAGAAGTTTAAAGACACAGTGCTGTCCAGTAGAAAACCCTGGTGCCACTTTTGCAATAGCCAGTCATTAGTACAATGAGAGAGGCAGCCAAGACAAAAGGTGGAACAAGAGAGACTGTCAAAATAATCATCTACAGAGGAAAAGCAAAAGCTTTGGAGAATGTAAGATCAGAAAAAGAAAAATCAAATGTCTCTTTGGATCTGCAGTAATGCGGATTCAACATTGCCAGCCTCTGTATTTAGATACCTAACTTCCCACTGACTAAACAAAAGACCACTTCTGTTCTCTAGGCTGCAGTTTCGCTTCCTCAGTTCCTTAATGCAGATCTGGCATAAACATAGGACTATATTTCCATCAAATTAGCCACAGCAAGCACTATGGGCAAGCTGTTTGGTGCACAAATTCACTGCAGAATGAGCCATGTTCCATCATAAAGATACTGAGGGATTCTTTGATAAGAATAATCTTTCTTTTTGTGATGTGAACCACCATTTCAAAAGAAAACATTGGACTATCTTTGCACTATGGAGATGTGCTTCATATCTCAACATTGTAAAGACACTAGAAATACATCTTAGCATTTCTTCAGTGGTTTTGCAAGTTGCAATGTGCAAAAGCCTACAACTGAGCCTTACAACAATCCTTGTGCAGCAATACAGCCATATTTGAAATTGACTTGTGTTCAGCATGAGCTACCTACAACAAGGTAGACTACAAGCAGAGGTAGGGATGCATATGCAATTGATTGCGTTGCTAGCTATTCTGCCATGACAACAACATTCTCACAGGAGCAATGACTGCCATTCCTTTTGCAGCATCTTTGACCTGAGATAAGGTTTACTGCAAGTGCAAGAGGTTTAACAGTGAAGGAAGCACTGCAGAATGAGAAACATTACTTCACAAGTGATCCCCACACTACTACTACTGAGAAATATGAGGCCCCATTCTCTTCCTCCCCAGCTGGCTGGTCGTACACTTTGTCTTCTTCCTCTTCACCAGCAGAAATGACCTAACCTTATACAAAATGGCACACAAGACCTTCATGTAGAGAATCCCAGAAGTAATTACGGATCAGCCCTGTGTAAAACTGAGCCTCCCCTAAGAGCAGAAAGCCACCCCCATGAACATGGCAGTCTTTGTAACTTTATCTCAGATCCTTAACACGTTGTTTTGCAGTTATCAAAGTCAGTAAGGTATCCAGGTAGATACACTTGCTGTAGTCAGTGGCATTGTCCCTTGAGTTCCCAGAAGTGATGTGCTCCCCCCATGATCACACTACATCCAGTGTTCCAGCCCACACTGAGAGAGGGTTACAGAGCTGGGGAAATGTGACTGCCAAGTTCACATGTGAGGTGTTCTGGCTCTGTGTCAGATACTCGTGCTGCCTCTGGTGACTTGGCTGACTGATGGGCAGTAGCATGCTGTAGTACAATGTGCATGAGTCAAGTTATTAGGTATTGAGGCAGGCAGAAAAGAAGGATTAAAATCCACAAGCATTTAGATGAAAGACAGAGTGCCTTGGGCTTATGTAAGGATGGCAGCATCTGGAATAAATCCAAGTACTGGAGCACTGAGATTTGAAACGGGGACTGAAAAATATTGTCAATAAATCTCACGGTTTTCTAATACAAGATCCAGTCTTCAAAAGGGACACAAACAAGCTAAGTTAGCTAGCCAGAAATTTTCAAAATTAATGGCTCCCCTTCAGAATTCTTTGAAAGCCATGAGCTGGCGGCAGCGTCTTTTACTTGCAGATTTTTTGATCAGGTATGAAACACCCTTAGACCAAACTGACACAGTGTAATAAGCACAGAGACACACTCAGGAGGCAGCAAGCAGTGAAGCATCTCAGAAGAGCAGGCATCCAAGTCTCTTGTGTGTCTGACAAACCACAGTTAGTGCAGAACAGGCCTGGTGTCCCACACTAAGCTGAAGAAAGGTTTAACGTGATTTGGCTGCAGGTTAGGAAAAAAGGATTTCTATCCCGGTAATGGTACGCATGGGGAGCTGTTCATAGCCAATACAAAAGGAATCATCTGCTACTACGAAGCAGGAAGAAATCTTTGTATCTGAAGGTGGAAGGGATACATGACTAATAACAAACTGGATTTTGTTCTATTTTTCCAGTCCACTGTTCTATATTCCTACAGTCACATGACTCTGAGGTAAGTCAAGTAATTACACAGATTATGGGATAGCCATGCACAGCCTCCAACAGCTGCTGATAAATGAGACTGTGGAAGCCTGCATTAGCAAGAAATACAGTCTTTAGACACCTTCCAGCCAAGGTCAAACTAGACAGAGCTTTCTCCTCCAAAAGTTCTAAAGAAAACCTCTTTCCTCTCCACTGGCCTATCTCAGTTAAGAAATCAATGCTTTAACTCTCGTTATGCCTAAGATGAGACCTTCCATACACAAAGTGGCATTTTTGTCCTGGCAAGACAGCTGAGCAAGATGTTGCCTTGCTTGCTGGAGCCCAGCAAGTTTTGGAGGTGGTAGAGAGAATTTAGCAGCTAACTTACAATATTTCTGAACTTCGGGCTCTTTCTGACACCTCCGTTTCTTAACTTTTTATTCATGACAGTATCTCTCCTCCCAATTCAAAACAGAACATCAATGAAATTTTCTAAAAGACTTCAAACATAAAAATAAACTAATGCCCTAATTTTAATACTTAGAATTGCAGCACATCTACCAAGTTTTATTTTCCTTTATACATAAACTATTCTAGCTTGTAGTTGTTATATTCTAAGTCTTCTCCTTTTTCTCACAGTTTCAAGCAATTTGCAATGTGCTTAGGAAGACGAGGTCAAGGTCTATAAATCCTAAAATCATCACAAGTGCCCTTTTAAAACATAAGCCTGGTATTTGCTGTTCATCAGGACTGCCCAATAATACCTGATTTAAAAACAAAGATATTTCATTCACGCTAAAAGGAAAAATAATACAAAGGCAATTTAACCAGGATTTCTTTGTTTTTCAACTGTGGTTACTTCTCTCACTTGATCTTGTAACTAGACAATGTATTTATGCAGGGATTTCTTATTTTCTTTCACTCTATTTCCCAAGCACCAACCTATCATAATAAATTCTACATAAACATCTTCAAGACCAGGCATTTTGAATACTCTATCTATGAGGGTTGTACTTGCATAACCTCATTAATTCTTTCTTTTGTTTCCCATTTAGGAAGACTGGTTAAGGCTTACTCTAAGTTTAAATGTGTATTTCTAGTTTAAACAACACTTATGCCTTATCTCGGCGATACAAAATAACATTCCTTAAAAGCTGGTCTGATACAAGCAGACTATAAATTGTATTTTTTTCCTCCAAATTCTCTCACCCATTACACAATAGCTCTTCGTTTGCTTTTCTCTTTGTTCTCTGTGCTGCATTTTAGTTCTCTCTCTCCTAAGTGAAACTAGAAATAGAGCAGCAATGTCTGAAGCAGGCAAACCCATTCTGAGTGGGCTCAAAGCTAACCAAAATAAATATGTACAAAACTGACTCTAGAAATAGTATTTTCCTATGTGGTAGACCTCCTTCCTAGACGTATTTAGTCGTAGCTGTGCAACTGAGGCACTACCTATAGTAGTGTCTTTCCACTCCACATCTCAGTGACAAGCCACTCATGAACCCCTCAGTTGTTGTCTGTCTTTCAGATTCTCATCACCAGATTGTGTGCCCCATACAAGCCCCAGCCACCCCTGTGCAAAGCTGCTAGGAACAAAAAGCTTTCCCTGGGTGCTCCTGTATGCGTAGCTGGGTTCATTTGGTGAGGAGTGAAGAGGAAAGGAGCCAAAGCAACAGCCACATTGCAGGGTGGCTGTGGAGAGTAGCGCTCAGAACAACTAGCAGATGTTTGCTTATAAACTGAGAACATTGTATAAATGGATACAGAAAATGCTTAGAAAGAGCAACTGCATTTGCAAAACTACTTCAACACTTTTACATTTGTTCTTCAGCACTTGGCCAGTTTGTAAAATACAGAGAACTGTACTCTAGCATTCCATAATTTTTTAACATAGTTTCGTGCAGATACAACAATACTGGTTTAATTCCCGCTCATACAGTAACAACATATGTTGCCAACCTCATTTTGTTTTTAAATGATTACCAAATTTCAACAAAATCTGACAGAAACACAAAGAACACAAAAATCATTCTGTTCCTCCAGGCTTCTTGGAAAGACACAGCCACATGGAGGAAAGTGCCCTGCAACAAGACACCAGCTTAGTGCAGAAGCTCAGGTACTACTGGACCCTGGGTACTCTCATATGAGATAAAGTGAAGTTTCTACAGAAGATGAAGTTTCACAGACTTTACACTCACCCATGAGACAGAAGTTGTCACAAACTTGTGGCCACAGAAATGCTTGTTATTATCTCACAAATATTGTCATCAGCTCACAACATAAAGGATGTTAATATTATAACAGACAGTTTTAAAAACATGGGCTACTTTGCTCATCTTATTTTATGACTAAATTTCTGAACCATCAGGAAAAACTCTGATCACCTTAATTTTTTTTTTTAATTGTCAGAAAAGAAGTCCCACAAAATAGGGGCAGAGAAAAAAAGTGTTTAAACTTTATTCTAAGTATAGGATCTATCACGCAGCAGTATAGTATTCCTGTGGTTAGGCTGTTATGAGAATATTGCATTTCACTGCCTGCATATCTTTACATTTATTTAAAGGATAATCTTTATTTCTTAGTGCTGTACCATACAATGCCACAAACAGCTGCTGAGATTAATAACTGAAGTTAAATCAACCTCCAGAGGTGTACACAGATAGCATTCTACAGTGCCACTGAGGGAACCTAATTGTATTTTAAAGCAAACCATAGCATTGTAAGAGACAGCAATATTTTTCTCTGCTTGGGAGGCACGGGTGCAGATCTGAACTCTTTCTTGAGCTTTCTGGTGACATACCATATGCACTAGATGGTGGGTAGGATGCATAAAACATGAAGTCTGCGCTGATTAGGGGACACAGGGAATGGAAAGACTAATTAAAGACTGAGGCAAAGTGAAAGCACATTAGCTAAAGCTCATTAGATTCTTGTATGGGTACTTTGCTTCTGAATGAGAGGGTCTACACAGAGCTGAATGCACTTCAACTAACGTGGTTTTACATCACACTAGCTTATTATATCTTGACATGAGCACTAAAACTCATAATGCTTCCACAGTGAGGTAGAATAGACATCCAAACAAATGAAGAAAGGGCCCCAAGTGCGAGATTACGAGACAATGAGGACCTTTAAGAGATAGCAAGAAATCTTGTTAAAGCTCCTAAGGATAGTCACTTCTAAGCCCCATCATGCTCAGCAGCAGCTGACAGGGGTGGCTGCAGCTACCTGATTGTCCCACCCTGTTGTCGTTCTTTGTGCTGCAGAACAGGCAACACACATTCACCCCACACCAGAGCCCAGCCTATTAACATAACACTGAAGCAACGATCACCTAAGTTAACGTGCTGAAGCCACGGCTGCAGCTGCTGTAGCTCTCATTTCCAGTTCCCATGAGCTCAGCTGCAGAGGGCTGAAGCTGGCTCTGCCGGTGTGAGGACGAGAATCCTGTCTCAGCCCACCGCAGGTCCAGTGGAGGACCCCGAGCCCAGCGCCAGGCGTGCTCAGCCTTC
>NW_009935812.1:0-2167 GCF_000696875.1 Nestor notabilis | reverse complement strand
GGTTCCTCAGGGGGGCCTGGACACAGGGATGCGGCTCTTGAGGTTCCTCAAGGGGTCCTGGACACAGGGATGAAGCTCTTGAGATTCCTCAAGGGGTCCTGGACACAGGGATGAAGCTCTTGAGGTTCCTCAGGGCGTCTTGGACACGGAGATGAAGCATCAGGAGGTTTGTACCCACGAGGATATGGAATTCCCGGGATGCTCTCTCCAAAACACGGGATGTGGAAGCATAAACCTGCAGCCAGGGATGAGGGGATCCCCCTTCCCGTGTTGTATGATCCCAATGAGAAGGATTCAGGGCAACTTATGGAAGAATTTGTCATTTCCCAGGTTTTTGAATGGATTTGGAGCCACTTTTGAAGGAAAACCAGGAGCAGTTTCGCCTTTCCCAGCAGCAGCTCCACGTTTTGGGAATACCCCCCCTTTTCCTTCCTGGAATCTCCCCCAACTTGGCATTTGCAGCCTCCACTATCAAGTCTGGGAAGACCAAAAGCGACGGGAATGCCACCGTTATCCAGCAGCAATCCATCCGGGAGGGAATCTCATCCTATTCCCTTGGAAATGTGGGAAGAGCCTCCCCCTCTCCAGGCTCTATGTGCCAAAGGGAAGCAGAAGCAGCCCTAAGGATTCATTGCAGGGATTTAAGGGGAATCCTGAGGGCTCCGACCCCGGATTCAGCGGCACCGATGGATCCCGATCCATCCCAAGGGATGCTCCATCACCCCCCTGGGATGTCATTTGGGATAAGAATTGAGGGAAAAGGCTTCAACCTCCCCCCCCCGGATGGATCCTGCTCCTGCAGCTGATCCCGCTCCTCCAGTTGGTCCCAAACTTGGGAATGTTGAGGCCGATGTTGTTGCAGTTGCAGGGCCCAACCCTTTCCCTGCTAATGAATAACCAGATTGGTTTTAATGGTTAACCACAGGCTTTGCTTTGGGATGTGGGATGGGATTTAACCCCTTCCCGGCTTTATCCCACCCAATTCCCACTAAAACCCGGGATTTAACCCCCCAGCAGAGGCCTTTCCGCTTCCAGCTTGATCCCAACTCAGCCCCAATCCACCATGAGCTTCTCCTCCCTTCCTTAGTGCTTCCCACAGGGAATAAAGCACCATCCTGGGCTCCTTTTGGGATGAAACAGCCCCAAAAAGACTCTTTGGGAAGAGGGGGGGAGGTGTTCCCGGTTTTCCCAATGCTCATCCCAAGGGAAAGGCAAGGGGAATTAAGGAAGCAATTAAAGGAAAAGGTTGGGAATTCTGAGCTTAATTAGGGGGTGGTTAAAGCCCAATAATCCCCATTAGTGGGCAGTGAGGACGCCATTCATTATCCCACAGGGAAAACGGGAATAAAAGGGATCCATCCCAAGCTGGACCTTGATCCGGATGTTACCTGATGAAGATGGGATAATTAACACTATCCAACACAAATATAGTTGGGAATAGGCACCAATTCCTACTTGCCTGGATTCCCGAGGCCGGGATCTCTGGGATAGCAGTGGCTGGGGATGAGGCTGGCTAATTCCAAAGGAATTATTATCCCGAAGGAGGGATATCCCTTTTCCTTGGGATAAATCCCTGTGTGTCGATGTCCAAACAGGTCAGGTGAGGCCTGGGTGTCGGGATGAAGAGCAGGGATGGGGAGGAGGAAGAGGAGGCTCCTATGGCATTCCCAGCTCCAAGCTTGAGGAATCCTGGGAGGAGGAAGAGAGGAAGGGTTTAAAGCCATGGGATCGCCCTGTTCCCACTGGAATGCCAACACATCCAAGTGCCACCTCGATGGCCTCGATCACACTGGGATTCGAGATGCAGTTGGGATTGCTGCTCCATGAAATCCAAAGGGAAAAGGCTGGAAGTTGTTAAACAGCCTCAACTCCCCCCCTTAAATCCCACTAAATAACCCAAGAACCAAGGAAAACTGGGATAAAAGGGAAGGAAAAGGCAAGTCCCAACGTGCAGGAGGCAGCGGGAAGAGCTGCCAGCTCCATACCCGGCTCACGGGTGCCCCCCCCAAACAAGCCCTTTCCCATGCCCCAAAAGCCCCGTTTTGAGCCCAAAACAAGGCCAAAGAATTCCCACCTTTGGGAATCTGAGTGTTCCTCCCTCCCCCAGGGGGAAGTGGGGGTTTTGGGGGAGGAATTGGGTGGGTTTTGGGGGGAAATAGGAGTTTCT
>NW_009935811.1:0-9662 GCF_000696875.1 Nestor notabilis | reverse complement strand
AAATTTATATATAAAAATATATTCCAGTTCCCCATTACTTCTGTAATTACTACTCCAAAGGCTTTATATTTTACAGTGATTTTTAAAGAATATTAGAGCAAGCTGATCATGCAACCCAAGCTAAGTGTATAGTTTACAAGTAAGGGAGACTATGAAGAGAGTCTGAAGAAATTTACAAAGAATATATCAAGTATTTTCAGTTCTAATACCCTTAGATTTAGGCTCCTACATTGGCAGTTTTACCCAACAATGATTTAAGACAGCTGCAAGGTCTGAGCCAAAGGCAACTCACAAACATGATTAGAGCAAAGTAGCTGAAAATATCTTCCCTCATCCTTTGCATTCTCAAACCGTAAAAAACCTTCTCCCTTGAATGCAAGGCATCTAGTAAGGACCACACCAATTTCCAGAGGAAGATCACACGCTCCACAAGCATCAAAACACAATGATACGGGTTAGGAGGATTAGAAAGCCCTTCAGTAAGTTCTTGCTCAGTGTATCTTCACCAGCAATCTTTGTTTCTCCAACACCTCTCATTTCTTTCTCTTTCTCTTTTCTTTTGGCATTGTAGCGTGCAATACAGTTGTGGCAGTTGGTCATCTACTATAGGCCTCATATTTCTTACGGGAGCTTTTTGTGGGCTACAATGCATGGGTACATGTGCAGTACCTATTCAGCAGATCCTCCCAGACCAATGACCTACTGCATTCCTCCATATCATTGTGCCAAGGTACACATATTTTGTGGTCCCTGTTTCCCTATCTGCAGTAAGTTAAATGCTACAGCTTTTATACTAATTCACAGAAGCATGTCTCTGACACAAGATTGAAAAGAAAATATAAAGGTGTTGCTTTCAAATGTGGATTGAAAAGCTAAAAGAACCTTCAACACTATTGGAGAATTTGCTTTCACTTGAAGATTCCCCTTATAAATTTCAAATTACATACCCAGTTTAAACAAGTTTGTGTTAAGTACTTCTGTCATCATCCGAGTTAATAGCAGTCATTCTTCAGTAAATGTGAATAACCAAGACAGCAAAGATTAAAAGGGAAAGTCGATAGCTAAAACAACTGGTTTGGCAGCTGCATGGAAGACACAGGAGTGGTTCAACCACTACATTCTCACACATCGGTCTGGGAATGCCCTGCAGAGGACTACTTCAGGATACACTACTGGCTGGTGTGTGGGAATTGTTTCAACATGAGAGGTACATCTGAATGCTCTTCAAAGCAATTGTGAAAGCTATGCAAAACCTACTCAAATCTATTTGGAAAGTTATTGGGAAATGGCAAATTACTCATAGCTGTGTGATTTTGCTTCTGTTGTTACTGCTTGAAATGCCAGAGCTTGCAACTAACCTGAAAAATCTAAAAAATACTTTTGATACTTGAAAAAATTACCAGTTCCATCCTGGACACTACTGACCTCTGATCGCCCCTCTCTGTGATGAAATAGGAAGATGAAAAGTGAACAAAAACTCCTTTAAGTGAAAGAATTGCACTATATCCACAACTAGAAGACATAACTACAATTGAAAATGATGTGATACCATGTTCTGCAGGTTTCTGAGTTGAAGCGGTAGGAGGAGGGTACAGGGGACATTGCTGCTAATGCTGGAAAGCATCAAATATATAATGCTGTAATTAAGCCTCATCAAATCAATTTAAATATTTACCTTTTTCTTTTTTTTTTTTTTTTTTGACAAAACAAGATTCTAACACCTTTTCTGTGGGGAAAGAGGTAAAAAAGAAATTGCCAGTTTTACTCCGACGTAATTTGGCTTACTTTCCTCTTTCTAAAACTACAGTTTCCTTCTCTTTCTGTAACAGCAGAGCCTGGAAGAATATTTTAATCACTTCTGTGACACTTCAGCTAGTCCTTTCACTTGCTTTTCCCAAACTAGTAAGAAATTTACATCATGCTGAGGAGTAAAACCACCTGAATTTCATCTGCTTTCAAGACTCAACAAGAAATTTCATACAACTTTATCCATCTGAAGTGACCTTGCAAAGTCTAAAGCTTTACTGCTGTATATCTTCACTCAATAGGCAAGAAAAGATCTAGTTGCAGATACCCTGAAAACTAAAAAATCGTAGTTTGCTCCTATGCACATACAAGATAAACATAATTTGTGAAAGCATTCATGTGTGTAAGATTTCCCGAGGCTTCATGTGACAAGTTCATAAAATATATTTGTACCTGATGGTATATATTTTATATCACCTCCACTCACCTCTCTTTTGTTACCATGAATTTTCATTAAGGGGAGAAGGTTTAAATACATAAGGGGAGTTTTAGTAGTAGACGATTGGATGAAGGTGATCTTAGAAGTATATTTGCCCCATTAAGACTCCTATACTAAAAACACTGTGAAAAGACAGTAGTATCACGTACCACTTTTGGAACTGCATTCTTGTTAATGACAGCTACTAAAAAATGTTCCAAGAGCTAAATTTAACATTAATAATTAAATGAAGGGGATTTAGAATACGAGGTCTGTGTTTGTTTGGGTTCTTTTAAAAATACACAGCTTGAGAAACCCATTTAGATTAATACACTTTAGAGTTATTAATTTAGTAATACCAGAACCCCTTTCTATTTTGCAATCTTCTATAAAGATTGTCCTTATTTAGGTTCCACACTAAAAAAAACTATCAACAGACAACAATATGTCATACATTCATTGCTGCTGTTAGCACCAGGTTTTGATCTGACTCCTCATTCTGTAATGCCACAAACTCAGGGGAAATACACCTTACTGCAAATACAAAGTCACTCACACCTCTGAGTGAATAGGAAATACATATCCACACCAGATTCCCAAAATGTTCCATATAAAATTCTCACCAACTGTAAAAAAGAAGCCTTGCTATAAAAAGAAATAGTCTATAGGCTTCCTAACCAATACACTCAAACAATGTAATTGTGTATGTCCATGTTTCTACAGATCACTGAAAAACAGGTACATTTTGTTCTCACATCTGGGAGCCAATTAAGCCACATTCATGACACTAGAAATTTCTGTGACATACAAAGTCTAGGGCCAACAAAACCTTGCAGAGTTTGTAATCTATTCACACTGAGAAAAGTAAGTATAAAGTTTCTTCAAAAAAACCAAAACAAACAAACAAAAAAAACACCAAAAACCCCTATACTGCTAAATTTATATTACACAACTGTACCGTATGTTCACTGCTGAACAATGAGAACTGACAAATGCTCAGTGCTTCTGCAAGCTTCATCACTTCACAAATATGAATTTATCTTTGAAGAGGCAGTCAACTCATTCAATTCCCTACCTTCAATATCATATTCAGACTTACAGGTTAAGACCACACACCTTACTCCAACATACATATCCCTAAGTCAGGAAAAAAGGAAGCAATACCAGAACAGACAAAAAACAAAGACCATTCAAATGGCAAAGGTTTGCAATTCTCCATGGTGACATGCTACTACAAAAATTACAATCCTTAAAATAGAAATTGGTTACATAAAGGATGCAAGTAAGGCAGAATTAAAAAGCCTAGTAAAGAATAAGAAATACAATCTTCAGGTTGGAGACCATAACCCACATTTTACAGGACCACATGCCATTCCTTGTATGAAGGGAGCTGTTTCTTAGAGATGTTCATTTTAAGCCTCCCTTAAAGAGAGGGACTGCTCTTTTGAGAAACTAGATTATCAAGTTATGTAATATATTTTGAAAGAATAATAATTTTAAATCGCCTTATATCATCTAATAGATTTTTACCTATCAAAAAACCTGGCAAACTGTGGCTCACATAGACACAAAACTTCCCTACTTACAGACGTCCCCACACCGAGCTCTCTTCAGCTTCTCAATTTACAGAAACAGCAATACAGTACAGAAACAGAGATTACATTGCATGTTCCACCTTGAGCTGCAGGGAAAGATGATGGTACACCTACAACATAGTTCATAATGTAATTTCTCACCTAGTTAATGAAGAATAAAAATTGGTCAAAAAAGGTTGGTCATTATTTTTAAAGTGGTGGGGGTTTTGTTTTTTTCAGTTGGTTTTGTGGGGGGAGGGAGGATTACTTGGGTTTTCTTTCCACAGAGTGCTGATACGATAGAGTAGAAGTCCTGCTATATCACTATGGCTACACTTTCCCATCATAGGTACTCAAAACACTGAGTGGACACTTTACATACCTTCTCCACCACCACAAATAGTGGATTATTGAGATTTGCTAAGAGAAACTGTTTTCCCTCAGAAAGCACCAGTTCTTAAGGAAAACAAGACATTTCACAGAAATGCATTCTAAAAACTTCGCTATAAGCTTTCATATTCTTGGGAAACTGCTGAAGTTTCCCATGTAAGCAATACAATGCTTGAGCATTTAGCTCTTCAGGTCGGTGCTTTCTCCCTTCACTTTCCATCATATTGTGGGAGAAAAAAGGTGGGGAGTGGCAGGGAGCGGGACAGAAACATTTCCTTAGCGTCTCTAATTACAAGCACCACTATCCTCAAAGAGAGGCTTAATTGGCCTCATTCTTATTTTAGCCTAGTCAGTTCGCTCATATTTAACAATTACTGAAAGACATTACACTGTTGTTCTTGAAATTATTTTTAGACACCATTAGGAGCCTGGCCTTAGCAAAAATTCTAAATTTAATTTGTCACAGAGAGAGTAACGAACATACTTGAATAAGAAAGGCTCCACACTGACAAAAACAGAGGGAAAAGCAAAGGCTCATAAAGTCTCAGCCTAAGTATGAAAAGCTCACACAAAACTCCCAACAATGAGAAGATGCTCAGGGAGCACAGTTCAGACAACTCAGATCCACTGTGCCACTCTTGCAGTAAGGCTATTACACATCATCAGGGTGGGAAGAAATTGCAAATCTGACCTAATTACTGACTCTTTTGTAATGTATTGCTTCTAGGCTGCTCTCCACAATACTGGATAATTCCAAACCCACAGTTGTTACAACAAGCTGTAACACTGTGAAGTATTTCTAAGAGAAATTATGTCGGTTTTGAAGCATCAGGTATGGTCAGCATGGACAATGAAACCAACCTTCCGGAAGGTACAAGAAAGCTACTCTCTGAAAATTGTGACTGCTATAGAAAACTAACTATATAAATATAAACCTCAGCATCATCTGCATAAAGATGATAACCTCTGTCATAATGGCTAAGGATGAAAGATTGAAGCAGAATGTAAAAATTGGAAAGCACAAAGCTCTATGCAGCATCCTGAAATGTACTTCACACGAGTATTAGGAAAATGCTTATTTTTAGTAAAAGCCTTATGTGCTGCAAAATGCTGCTTATAAAGGACAGTGGTACAACTGAATGTTACAAAGCTTAAAATTTTAAGAGGCAGCCTTTTGGTTTAAATCATAAAATTTCTTCCGCACATCCAGCCTGAATCTCCCTTCTTTCAGTTCAAAACCATTACCCCTCATCCTATTGCAACAGGCCCTGCTAAAAAGTTTCCCTATCTTTCTTACAGGCTCCTTTTAAGAACTGAAGGGCTGCAATAAGGTCTCCCCAGAGTCTTCTCTTCTCTGGGCTGAACAACCCCAACTCTCTCAGCCTTTCCTCATGAGAGAGGTGCTCCATCCCCTGATCATTTTTTGTGGCTCTCCTCTGGACCCTCTCCAACAGGTCCATCTCTTTCCTGTACTAAGGACTCCAGAGCTGGACACAGTACTCCAGGTGGTGTCTCACCAGAGGAGAGGAGCAGGATCACCTCCCTCAATCTGTTGCCCATGCTGCTCTGGATGCAGCCCAGGATACTATTAGCCTTCTGGGCTGCAAGCACAGCCGGCTCATGTCCAAATACTCAATACCTTAGTAGAAATATTGGGGGTTAGTTTTCTGCTCTAAAAATTAGGACTAAAATCTAGAGTCAAATAAGAAACATCTATATGTCATTATATGTCATTATAAGAAAGAAGTTCAACCCTGCGGAGACATAAAGGTATCTTTCTAATTGAATTTAAAAAGAAAAAACCCACAAACTGGTACCCTACAGTAGAGCTACCAAAGACATGCTGCACCACTTTGTAAAAAAATTGAACTTTCCAAAATATGGCTATGGTATTTCAAAATTATTTAGAAATGTTGCACAACAAAATTATCTATTAAACCAAAACAGCTTTCATAATAGGAATTAAAGATTTGAGTTGGGGGGGTTCTTTTAAAAGAAAAATTAAAATGAAAATATGAATAGCAGAAGAAAAATAAACCCAATAACTTTTCAGTTGTCTGTTATTCAGCTTCCAGGTTAATTTTATTTTTGAGGTAAAGCCCCACTGCAAATTTATAAAGACTGGACATTTATCATTTGTCCAAGTATTTATGACATTCGGTGGAAAGGCAGATTATAATCTAAGCCTAGATTTTCTGTTGCATTTCACTACTCAATCTTGTCTTTCAAATGACAGAAAAATAATCTCTAAAACCTGAAGTAGTTACAACTATGTGAAAGCTGTACCAATTTCTTGGTGATGTGTGAGCGAAAGATACAAACACAGTAAATTGGATTCAGGTCTGCATGCAGTTGTAGTACGACTGATCTTACCTCTGCTTAAGCATCTTAGAATGAGATCTTACGGTGTAAAAACACCACAAAGTTTCTGAAGCGGGGTTTTACTTGATAACACTGATAGGGGCTTTCTGAACCTGTAATTTTCCTGCTGCTTTCCTCTATATTGTTATCATCAGTCTTCCTTTTTTCTATTTCTTTCATGCTTACTTGTACTGATCAAATCATACAATGTTATTCCTTCCACTAATGTTATTTCAGATGCTCCAAAGTGAAAAACAAAACCCCTGACTTTTCTAAGCCTAGTGGTTGTCTCTTAATGTGTGTGAATAAAACCACTGAGAATACTGTTGTATTTTGCATGAAGATTCCACCAGAGCTGAAAGGGTGAGATTTTTAACCAGAATTTTTATAGACTACTGCATATAAGGCAGTATTTAGTCCCTTGTTGGAAAGAGATAGCTGAAATGACAGCACTTTCCAAGTACGGGGGACACATCTCCTCCTCAAACACACACTTGTCAGTACCATTAACCGTGTGAACAAAGCAGCTGTATTTGAGGAATATGTGCTTAAGGAAGAGCAGAGGAGAATGGAAGAGGAAAAAAATGTCAAATCAAAAACAGAAGCAAAAAGTCAAGGATTCAGCCTGAATCAGCCCACAAAGAAAGTGCATTCTGGTTTAGCTCACTGAAGAAAGGTTTGAACTGTGAGCAAATAAATTCTGCTTAAATTCTACAAAACCCCAGAAGAAATATTGCACATTAGTTATTACAAACACAAGACATCTCACAGAATAAAAAAAAAAAAAATAGAATTATATTATCTCCTTAGAAAACCCTGAATTCTGAGACAGATTTTTAAGCAAACCAGCTGAAAACACTTGGCCTTTGTTACCTAAGCATTTTCTGAAAACTTAAATCAAATCAAAACTTCTAAATGAATTAATAGACAAAGTTATATCAATCTCTAAGCAAGACAGGAAAAACCAGAAACTGCATTATACAATGTTAAAATTAATCATTAATACAGAGTTACATTTAATACATTTCCTTTGAAGTTTGGCAGTATGGGAAAATCCTAGTGATGGAAAGCCTCAGGTAATTGCAGCTAGCAGGTGGTTTAGCCGGAGGAGCTGGAATCAGGAAGACCTTTGTAATTTCATTATTATTTCTTTGTAAAAGATCAGAAGACAACATCTTGAGTTAGCACGATGTAACTTCAAAGTACAAGTATGGCTATGCTAAGGAGGAAAAACAGTGCGGCATGCCTCAACAACTAACAACAGATCGGTAGAGGCTGGAGTAATCAGCTGGGAGGATGCTATTAAAGGAAAGCTCTCAGGAGGCATTCAAAGACAGTTAAACCCCAAAACACAAGGTGATTAAACAAATAATTTTTTCACATGAATAATGCTACTTCTCTGTACATAACTAGAAAATACCCACAAGTTTTAAACCATCTGAACTGTTTTCTGTAACATTACGAATGTTTGTGACTAATACATATACTTAAAGTAATTTTAGAATTTGGGAACTGATTGAAAGTTATAAAATGAGTTAGAGAAGACCACATGACACACAACCCAGATTTCTTGAAATTTCCATTGAGCAACATAGTTGCATTCCTCCAGAACAGTGAGCTACTGCCTGAATGACAACCCAGCTCTCAGCTAATGAAGGAAAGGATCCAATTGAATTTCCAAGGAGGCTTTACCATAGCTTATATGAAGTCTTTCATTAATATTTATCTCTGTGACAAAAATCTAACAACCACTGTTATTTCCTCAGCTTTTAGTTACAAAAGAAATTCTTTCAAACAGTATCAAGCTCAGAAAAAAATCCTACACAGGTTATGATGTGTCACAAATTCAAACAAATTATTGTATGTAGTTCCATATGAAGTTCTTGTCTTTGGTTGAAATTCTCAGGAATTTGATGGTTCTGGATACTCCAGCCCAATCCCTGCCTAGTAGCAAAAGTGCAGCCTATTCCCAGCAATTTCACACCTTTAAGAAGCAACATCAGGTAGTTAAGTAGAACATTTAAGTATTTTGATACATTAACTTCTCTCTGCTTGCAGACATTTCTTTCAGCTGTACAGTCACTGAAATTTAGAAACTAATACCAATGCTTTCGCAATTTTAATTTGATTGATGTGAGGAAATAAAAAAGGTATAATTTATCTTACAACAAATTTACTTTTACATAGTCATGCGGTCTTTCCTTTTCATCCAAGCACCCTTTGGTTAAGGAGCATTGTAATTCAGCCACCCTACTTGGAGCTGCTGCCATGACATCTCATGAAGCACAGTTGGCAGAAGTGATGTTGGTGAGATTGTGGTGAAAAATTGAGTCAGAGGTTGAACAGATGCTCATTTTAATGTGCATCTTTGCAGTGACCCAGCAGCAGAGTCAACCATCTCAGCTTTCACGCATGTAACAGCAAAAAAAAAAATCCAAAGGGATGAACAAAAAATGCCACACACAACCCACACTAAATAGTAAAGTGCTGGATTTTTAATAGCTACTTGCCACCTGGATTATATTTGTCCTTTATAAATTTTCCAAATAAAAATGGTGGCCCACTGGATATTGCTGGTGACAGCACAACACAAGGCCAAAGCAAGACAGACAGTACTTTCTGTGGACAGAAGGAGATTTTTATGTTAGTTTAACCTCTGTTGCTAACAACCACGAAAACGCCTGTCAACCCACCAGAAAGCTGATACCCAGCTAGTCGATCCTACGCAGTTCTTGATAGTTCAATGCTCTGCCAGTGATGTAGCCTTCACATGGGGAAACTGCAGTAAAGCTGAAATGTAGTCATATACAAACCCCAGTGTAAAATTCAAAAGAAATACCAAGACACTTGCAGGAATAAAAGATGACAGGGAATCATTAAAAATAAATCCAGATTTCATTCAAAGAACAACATAGCTTACCTAAATGCAAAAAAATTCAGTTACTAATTTTACAAGACAAACAAGTACAATAGTTATCATGGGTGAGAACAAAAACCAGAACCACATCTATGGTGTATGATGCGCAGAAAGCATCTGAAACACTTCAGGATTCGTCTGCAAGTGGATTAGGAGTTACTGTTTCATGAAGTTCCCTACTAGCTCTACTATCAAT
>NW_009935810.1:0-3714 GCF_000696875.1 Nestor notabilis | reverse complement strand
TGCCGGCTGGGCTTAAACCACGACAAAATGTCTAAAGTTGGAGGCACTGACTGGACCAATAGTTTAGAGGAACCATTTTACTACCAAACTGTCAGAGCTCATTAAGCTAAAATAGCTGTTATTATGTAAAATAAGCAAACCTCTGCCGTTTACATTCAAGGGACAGGGATTACAGAATGACTCAGCTGCGTCTCCATGCAAACTCCTCTTTTTCAGTTGTTTGTTTACAAACTAACTGTTTCATATTCAGGGAAACACAGTATAGCAGGTCTGTTTTTAAATTCATGCATGCAAGCAGGAAAAGTGTCCCTAAGTAGCTACTTTTAGACCTGGCGATGTGAGCAGTGTGTCATTTAAGCTTTTCAGAGCAGTGGAAGAGCACTGTGCAGAAGAGGCGTCAGCCTGCTTGTCAGGGACTGCAGCTGATTGTCGTCTGGCTAGTTGAAATTCCTCTGCAATGCTGGCTGCTGTTAGACTGCTGGGGAGCTGGCCATCCTCTGCTCACATCGGTCTAGCAACTACTGTAAATGTCAGTCTGAATCCAAGGGAAGGAATTTCCACAAGCCACATTCCAACAGCCCTGGGAGGGCTCAGTGCACTGAAGTCCAGGCGGGTATCAGTCTATCAGTCTGGTCAGGGATGCCTGCTAACAGCTGTCTGCCCTGTGGCTCAGGGGTTCACTGCCATTGTACAATCTTTACCTTAGCCGGGAATAATTTATCTTGCATATCCTAAGATGCAATATAAATACATTTATATATACAAGATGCACATGAAACATTAGGAGTGTTTTACACAAATAAGTTCCACATTTTTATTTATAAATGTCACACAAGCTGGCACAGATGAATAGTTCAACCTAGATAATAAAGCAGAAATTTGAAAATGAGTCAGCAGCACCACAGTCTAAGAGTTCATCTTTGGTGTGTTTTCCTTTTTAATGACTGTATGTGCTCACTTGTTGAGTTACAGAAAAGAGACATTTTGTGGGTTAAACTCTGTTGACTCCAAGATGTTAACTGAGCCATCAATAAGCATTTATCACAGCACTTCCCAAACATTGGCTCTTCATATTGGTCACAGTAAAGAGGCAAGTTTTCCTCTTTTCAAAGTTGAGATCAGGAATATTCTTGGAAATGGCATTCTCTCTAAACATTAACATTTCATGGAAATTAGCATTGAAATTTTTGCTTTACAAAAATTACATTTCAGTTTCAAGCACCTGTAAAAAGAAGTTATTGACAATGATATCAAATAATTTTGGATTATAAATCTATAAATTTAGCTAGCATTAATAAAAGTTGCAAACCTGGCTATTTCAGTGCAAAGTCTGAAAATGTCAGTAAAATTATCAGTAGTTTGAATAGCAGTTCTGTTGTTAAAAATAGTTTTGTGTTATTTATTTGAAATAGCAGTAACACTGAATAAATTAATGGAAAAGTAGAGATAACAGAGTCAAGATTTACATAACTCAATATCATAAAATAATCTAGAACATTCATCTGCACTTCAGACACCAGGAAAACAATTCAACATTTTCCTCTGCCAGGAGGAGGAAGATTGAAGCTCTGTCCTTTATGGGAATGTCCTAACAACTAGATTTGGGTCTAAATAGAGGGCATAGATGTAACACATTTAAGGATTCATATGAACACCGGGAAGAAAAAGGCAAAGAATTATTTTCTATGATCATGCTTAAGACATTCTTTTAGAATTTATGAAATATTTAATTTGATCCTAGACACAGGGAGTGATGTATTCTTTAGGAGATGGTCACTGGCTATAGTATTACCAGATAGAATATTCAAATACATGTATTTGAAATAGGGACAAAACTCAGATCCTCTTTTTCACAACTGAATATAGTCTAGAAACCTTTTTCCTGTCTCTACTTCCCCTTTCTGTTTCCACATATTTTTCTGTGGGTTTTTGTTTGTTTGCTAGTATGTTTTATTCCTCCAGATATTAACTTAATGTGTTCTTAAGGAGTTTCAGTGACTGAGGCTGTAACTTTGCCAAATAGTCTGTTTAATGGTTACCACCCTTCTTACTAGCAAGACTTTGATTGTCTTGCTGCAGTTTAAGCTGGTTTTTATTTATTATTCCTCCCTCCTTCCCTTCTTCCTTCCCTCTCTCCCTCCCTCCCTCCCTTCCTCCTTCCCTCCCTTTTTCCTTCTTTTCTCTTTCCTGTTTTCCCTCTCTTTCTTTTCTTCTTTTTTTTTTTTGTTTCCTCAAGATGGGTTCCTGTTCATATACATCTGTGTGGTGCTTGTTTTATTTCTCAACAGCATGACACTGTTGACTCATGACCTAAATTATTTTCTGAAGAACTGCTACCAAGCCAGTTTTTTCCCATCCTGTATTTATGCAGTCAGCACTTCCTGAGGACATCTGTGAGCTGTGAACCCTGCTGTATGGACCACCTGCCAGTAAATTATGTGTTGTAATGTTCAGAATACCAATGCCAAAGTCCTTTTTGGAACTCTGCACAGATTGTAGCTTTTTTTTTTTTTTTTTTTAACCTCTCCATATCAACACTGAATTGCATTTTATTGACAGTATCATTCTGGACCTGATATTTTGTTGTTTAACATGATTTACAAAAGTGTGAGGAAGTGAGAAAAGTGAGATTAATGTCTTCCTGAAGATATATAGCAGGTCCAGAAAATTAATCATGTTTTAATTTCTTTCTTTTCTAGTAGCCCAGTTTCCATCATACAGCAAAACCAGCAATTTTACGGGTGCTCATTGAGAGGAGTAGTGCAGCACCAGTGCCCAGTCACTAGTAGAGGTTGATTCTGTTACACAGTTCTCCTGGCTAAATAGCTCCAGAATCTCCACTAATGTGGGGTTTTGTAAACTTCTGATTTTTTATATTTTATTTATTTTTCTGTTGCATTTACCATTAAATTATTTTAGTACTCTGATGGAGTACTAAACAGTACAGAATTTGGGCTGGGATACCTGCTTGATCAGTCTCTGTCTATGCAGTGAGACATAGCAGCGTTTCCTGGCTTGTAAGCACATATGCAAAACAGGATCATTATCATGTCCTGACTCCATGATATTACCCAATTATTCTGCAAGGAAAATCCATAAGCGCAAAGAGGCTGATGATAGGATCCCAATGTATTCCAGGGTGCGTGCTGCTCTGCATACCTTCTCGACAGTCTGAACACACCCTCAGCAAATAATCCAGTTTTTCATTTCTATCATCACTTCAACATATGTTACAGATCAGCTCCTTCTACACTCTTCTACTCACTCAAACCCCCAGAAATCTGTTAATTCTTTGTGATTTCAGTTTCTCAAGACTCATTCTTATGCCCAGTACTTGTGAAAAAAAATTGACAGCACAGCAGGAGTGATGGAATACAAGACTAACACTGGCAAAAGAAAACCATAATTACAATTTCACATACACAAATGCAACCTATTTATCTAGATAGATACAATATAGATTGTAAGATTGTGCCCTAAGTGTATGAGTACAAGATAAGAACAGAAGCTTTGAGAATACAGGCACAGATTATACTGGGGTCTCTGGAAATACAGCTGCAAATCAGAAACAGTGATCACTAGAAGAATTCAGCCTTGAAAGCTGGACAGAGCTGGTTTATGGTGTAGCAGAGAGAACAAAAACCATACATGCAGCATATGTAAATCATCCCACATACGCTGCCAAAACAAAGTGTCGTGGTTTAAGCCCAGCCG
>NW_009935809.1:0-6327 GCF_000696875.1 Nestor notabilis | reverse complement strand
ATTCTATGATTCTATGATATTAAAAGACAGGATATTAAAAGACAGGATATTAGGAAAAATTTCTTCACCAAAAGGATTGTCAAGAATTGGAACAGGCTGCCCAGGGAAGTGGAGGAATCACCATCCCTGGAGATATATAAAAGATACGTAGATGTGGTACTTCAAGACAAGATTTAGTGGTGGACTTGGCAGTGTTAGGCTTACTCTTGACTAGATGATCTTAAAGGTCTTTTCCAACTTAAGTAATTCTACGACTTTATGAAATTAAAAGTAAAAGCCTTTGTTAGGCAAGGTGAGTACAGACAGCTGGCAAGAGCACCTCAGCTTTTCCATTCTGAATGAGTTTAGTTACTGCATAATATGATATGGTAAATTATTCTAGTTGGCTCTGCCACCCCATACTGAGCAAATAATCTTCTGGCAGAAGGAGGCAGATAAAAACCATAACAATTGTTATTGTGTATGGATTCTGTCCGGAAAAAAAAAATTGTTTCTGATAAATTTCTTAATTTATGAAAAAAGTTAATTGGAAATTTCCATAAGTGAATGGTCAATTTAATAGTCATTTGGCTTTTAGCTGACAATAAGCCAGTCTCCTCTGGGTGAATATTTTGGTAATGACTGAAAATATTCATTCATTGCTCAGTGCCAATGCCTTTGTCGGTAATTTCTCTCTGTTGCAGAGCAGTGAATACATGGTAACTACTTCATATTTCCTGGGCAACAGGAGTTTTCATTTCACTGTATTTTTTAAGACTATGTAGATTCAAGGGATAAAAAATCCACGTGAAAGCAGCTTTGAGAAGGGCATAGAGCAAGCACTGAAAAAGCCACAGCTTAACATAAGATGGCAACTTTCCCTGCTGCAATTTGACTGCAGCTTTCTGAACACTGGACAGGAATTTTTTGAGTACCTCCTCCATGTAATGCTACACTGTGTGCACTACAGGAATCACTAGGACAGTTAAAATGTAAGCTCATTATTTGAGATGCTAGAAATTATCTGAACACTTAAATTTTTATTGTTCTTTTGGCTTAGTAATCTTTATAAAAATATCGTCTAGGAAGTAAAAGCTAATGACAAAATCCAACAAGTCCTGGTCTTTATTAACCTGTGAACGTGAGCAACTTGGGTTTCACATATTTGACGTTTAAAATAGATGCATGTTATATACCCTGCATATTTTTTATCCTTTGTTCTACCCTTTGAATCCATTTGTTTGTTCTTGTACTTTAAGCCCTTAGGACACATCATCTTTTCTGGTTAGGAAACATGTCAGAACAATGTAGGAATTCATAAATTTCTTTTCTCCCACCCCCCAAGAGAGATCCAAGTGGTCAGACAAATAAAACTCTCTTTCTCTGGTTTTACTTTCTTATTCTGCTCATCCAAAACAGGGAGCAGCTGCTTTGTCTTGGTTTTCTGCAGGGTTTTGGAAGAACAGGAGGAAGATTTAAGATCTCTTGGAGGGGACAGGACATAACATGACCAACACAAAATCCCCACAAAGAGACTGCATTAATGAAACCATTGTAATTCTTTTTCATGAGCTAAGGGCTCATCGAGTCAAGGGCCAGGTATGCTTATTATGCATTTTTATTTCTAAAGCATGTATATATTTAAACAATATATTTATAATAATGCATCATTGCTGCTCTGATAATATAAAATATTCTCTGAAATTAAGAAATACCTTGCTAAATAATTTACAAAAAATAATTGTTCATTATATTTCAAAATGGCACAATTTTGAGCACTTTTTAATGGTAACATTTTTTCCTGTGAAGGTGGTAGGACACGGGAACAGGTTGCCCAGAAAAGTCATGAATGCCCATCACTGGCAATGTTGCAAGTCAGGCTGGGCACGGCTTTGAGCAACCTGGTCTAGTGACACAGTAGGTGATCTTTGAAGGCCTCCTCCAACACAAACCATTCCATGATTCTACAAACTTCATTAGTTTAAGAAACAAATAAACCAGTTTTGAGGCAGTACTTCAGCTGTATTTGTGGCTTATCTATTCTACTGACCTGCTTTCAAATATCAGTTTATTCCTTCACCTCTGGGCTTACGATATTGAGCAAAAGAGGCAAGTAATGAATTTCTGCATAAAACACAATGTGGTATGAACTCTTGTGCATTTCACTGCTGGACTTAGTAGGAGATTAATATGACTTACAAGCTATACAACTTGAAGAAGCAATAATGAAGAACAAACTCATGTTTTACAGTTATTTTTCCATAGATTTCTGCATTGGAGTTTTCTTGGCAAAGTTTTAGTAAAAATAAGTTTTTTATACACACATACATGTTTATATGTCCAAGAGAAATGTAAGAAATATGTTATGAAAAAGCTACACTTAATATAAATGTTCTTCAATATGCTGCCATGAGGCAAATAAAGGGTGACAGTACTTAAAAAGGAACCTCTTACAGAGAGCGAAGAAACAAACATCGCATAGGCTTGAAACATTCTTCCTAGCCTGATGTCTTCTACTTAGCAACTCTTCTTTCCTGAGAGGAAACCTCACACCAAACAAAACAGCCTTCAAAAATTTAACACAGTGTAAGTCACGATGGAGGAGATAATAATGTACGTTCATGTTATTTCACACACTTTCTGTGTTTTGAAAACACCTGCAGAGCCTGTAGCGTGTACTTAAAGTAGCACACATTTATGGTAGGAAGAGCCAGAAAGTGATATGTTTGTCCTTGTCTGTTCGTTGTTAAGAAAACAAACAAAAAGTATCAATGAAGGACATCAACACAAATCATTTTGTCCCCTGGAGGGTAACATTATTTCAACATAAATACTGACTCAATGAGCATGCAGAATGGTGATTGAAATAAAGGCACTGTACACAAAAGTATCAGCTATATACAGAATCTGACTTATAGCTTAGAAAAAATAACGAAACAAAATATAAAGTTTGGGGGTTTGGGGTTTTTTTAAGAAATAATAATAGTAAAAAAGTAATTACAGTTTGAGTTTCAAGTGTAACTGAAGTAAAGAGTTTAAAAGCCATGGCTGAGTAACGCTCATCTGCACAAGGCAGTGCAATTCACATGTTCAGCTTTCACTTGTGGTTACACAAGTCTTCACACTAAAGCCACTCAAAAATGCCTGCATAGTCATTAAGGTACGATTCATTTCGGCAGTCCAGCACAGCAGCGTTTTAAAAGCTGAGCTGCCTGGCAAAGACAGAGAGAATTATTCCTTTCTAGCCTAGGATCACACTAATTTTTGCTCTTTCCAATACACACTACTGAATTAGATGGGTGGAAACATCTGAACTGGAAACTCTCTAGGACAAGAGATAGCTGTCAGCATCGTAGTCACACATGCTCTAATGAAATCCAGATTTTTTTCTGGGCTCTTCCATACACTGAACATGTCTTGTTTTCCCAGGCTTTAGGGGAATGGATGCCCTGAGATTTTTGTTCTCTTTGTCATCATTGTCAACATTACACTTTATGGTAAATGCTGCTTCTAGGCCTCAAGGGAAAATAAGCTGTCTCTTCCAGTACCACTGGATTGTTTCACTCTATGTTTCACTGTTTTACAACAGCCACGCAAGATTCATACATGCAGGTTTCTATGCCAAAATAAAAACTAAAGGAGTAGTAACCTTGTTTCTCCCTCCTCTTGCATCTCCCTGTGCAGTTACTGCACACAACATGTTCTGCTCCTGGCTCATTGCCACTAGCAGTAACCCTCACAGAAACCCCTCAAGAGGTGCACACATCCTCTTTTTCTCCAGTCCTCACATAAGATTGAAATGAAGATTCAGTGTCATGCACCCAGCACAGTTCGTTAAACATTATTTGAATAAGAATCAAAATATAAACCATCTCTGACCCTTTCAGGTAAAAATGTTACTTTAACAGTCATATGGGCTTTACTTATACTAATGAATTAGACAAATCAATTTAAATCATTAATAAATTATTTACAGTCTCAAGTGTCTGTGGCCATGAGCAGAGTTTTAATTTCATAATATCTGCTAAATATAACAGTGGAAAAAGTCATCCTACTGAGGCTTTTATAAAGATTATTTCTCAGCATTACTTGTGTTAAGGTTAAAACCCTCTATTGTAGAGAAAAATGAGCAGAATGTGAAGGGCTCTGCCCACACCCCTTTAAATTCAGTGAAAAGATTGCTGGAACTGACAGAGGCAGAAAGGAAAACAATCATCTGATTTTCCAGCAATGGCTAGTTATCTTTTCTTCATGGACACATCTATAACCATCACTGCCATCCAGGGCCTGACTGCTGTTTCTGTTTTCTCTTACTGAATGTCATGACCCATTTATAAGAAGATTACAAAAGCAGTGTATATCAATTTTAGAAGCAATAATGCTGCCTTTCAAACACTGGCACAAGAAATCAAGAGAGAGTTGAACCGTGTTTATTACAAAGAGAAAATGACAAATTTCAAGATACCATGTTTCACTTCTGATTTTATGCATTAGTTTGATTTGAACATATTCAGCATTCACTTCTATGCCTCATTTATTCAGCTGTTGATAATATACAGATTCAGCTTGCTAATGCAGCAAAAACAACCTTATCCACAGAGGACATCAGCATGCGAATTAACCTTGAGTGACAGAAGCTGATCTGTGCTTAGTAACTACTAAATAGCTTGATTTTCCCTGGAAATGCAACTCAAATACTTAATTCTTCTAAAACAAAAACCAAAACAAAAAAACAAACAAACAAACAAAACCCCAAAACAACAAAAAACCACACAACCCCTCCTCCCCTCACCAAACCAAGAAGGTAATTTTTGTGAAAGGAAGTGGTAGGTAGGTAGTGATGGTGGTTGTCATTCACCACACAATAGCAGGAACTCAGCATTCACACAGCAGATCAGAACAGGCAGAATTTGATTCAGACTTATCTTTTAGTAGTCCACAACATGAGTAACAGTTGAGTTGCTGGCACTCCCCTGGAAGCTTTCCTAAACCATTCATTGCATTTCATTTGAAAGTTCAGTTACACAGGGAGTTCAAGTCATTTCTGAATGTGAATGAAGTGAAAAAACCTAGTATTCTTGCTTAGCACTCTGCCAGAATGTATTTCTACAGAAAAGTAAGAAGTTGTAACTGTCCTAGAATACCCACTGTATCAGGCAGCACATCATCTTGTTTAATGTCAGAATACAGCACAGTATATATAGCAATTTGTTTAGAAACAGATAAAGTTATTTGGTATACATAAAATTCACATATAAAATTGATAATTCATGATGCTGAGTTCAAGAACCTAGCCATTAAACAACACTGCTTATCTGCTCACATCTCTCATAGAGAAGAGCTGGAAACAAGCTTTGGCATACCATCGTTACCTGATTCTTATTTTCTCCATGAAATAACTTAGCATGTCTTTTCAAAGCATCACGCATCTGTCAAATCACGGTACCCATTTATTTCAAATTCATCCAGCTTCCATAGTAACTACCCTGTGGCACAACGACCACAGTAACGTTTGCCTATTAGAGGGTGCCAAGCTCCTAAACCCACCCCACCCCACCATGAGGAAACTGTAAGAATTTACTGTGAGAATACTGAAGTCTTATATTTTTTTTTCCCTGCCAGTTCAGGTTTTGTTGTGGAGCAAAGCAGCTGCACGTAAGTTGATGACCACATTCATATTAAAGTGATGTTGCCCTAGAAGACCTCCTACATATTGTATTGTCATATACATGAACAATACTCTTTCAAAAGTTCTGCTCCTCAGAGAGACGGCAGAAAATCAAGGGCAGGTGGGTTATTCAGTGAACAAGGTCTAGGCTAAATTCCCTCAGCACCATATCTCACCATATGGTCTGAATAGCAGAGTTACTGTATGTTTATTTTAATTGATAACTTGAGAGTTATTACTGTAGTTCTATATGTATAATAAGAAAAGACTTCGAGCAGGTAGCTCAAAGGTAACTCAGTGAAATTCAGTATGAGGCATAAAGAAAGTAGACAAAATACACTTTGCTATAAATTTCAGCTGCAAGGGATTCAGTGGAAGCCTCTTCAAAGACCTAAAACTTAAACAAAAACAACACCCAAACCCCAAACAGGGAGAAATAAGTCAGCACCAAGCACCTTCATAGTCTCCTGACCAAGAAAAAACAAACCAAAACCATTGAACCAACAACAAAATCTACCATGCCCCCTCCACATAATCATGGAACACCATCTTTTATTCTACTGCGCAACATAAGCTTTTCTGTCTCAGCTCTTCTAAGAAAGTAAAAGCAAAACAACTGTGACTCCACATTTTCATTTGCATTTCTGCATGTCAATGACACCAAGCTGTGTGGCTCGGTT
>NW_009935808.1:0-23418 GCF_000696875.1 Nestor notabilis | reverse complement strand
ATTATTATTATTTCCCCCCTGGAATCTTAGGCATGGTGACAAGATTCTGGGAAATTGGATTAACCGTTTATGATCAGCATCACATTCAGCCTACACACTAATGGAATGATAATATTTTCAATTAAGGGAGTATCATCTCATCCTTGGATGGTGCTCATATTCCTGTGTGTAGTTAGTAACTCCCTGTGAAATGGAAGTTTAATGAAGCCATGATACCAAATGCATGGCTTTCTAGTGATGTAGTACATTGTTGTACAAACCAGTATTCTCTCATGAATGTAATCAATAAAACTACAAATGGCAGGACTGTTTGTACACTTGCTCATACATGTTGAACTGTCGCCATCCCTTGGAAAGTACAGAAAGAAACAAGGAAGCACATAGGTGGTTTTAGTGCTTCCTGTAAGATGAAGTCAGTAATAATAACAGCCAGAACTCTAGAAGTGCTGAAAATTAAGTACGGCAAATGTTCAGGAGTGATTCAGAAAAAATTATAATATGAAAACTGGTGCAATAACTTTGAATATTTATCCACATTTCTGATGTGCCCTTATCAGACTGGATCTAACCAGCATTCTCCTTTCAGCTTCAGGATCTCACAGCACATAATTTAATAAGAAAAAGCAGATCAGTGGCCTAAGAGAAAACAAACATCGCATGGTCTTGTGACTTCATTACAGCAGGCAGCCAGAGTTGGGGAGGGGTGTTAGGGTAAGAAAATGTGTATATATTGGAAGGGAGGAGTGAGAGTCGAGATTTGCTAAAAGTACAGAGCAGTACAAGTAACTGTTGCGGGTTTGAGGTTTTTGGGTTTTGATTATTTTTTTTTTGCCAGCCAAAACAAAACCAGTTCCATGTCATAGAAACTTCTTGTTCAATCCAAGACTATTTTATTTTTTCTTATTTTTAGTCCTTAACATCAAATATGTATTTTTAGAAAAGAAAAGAATGCTTAGGAATTTACAGTCTGATGACAGCTCAGGTTATTTACCAAGGTTGGCCACGTGGCTGTGGACAGTTTAAGTTGAGCCAGAGTTTCATTTTTCCTGTCCAAGATGTGCCTTTCTCTTTAAGTACCAGTAATTTTTCTGCATCATCATAAATCAAGCAAGATATTTGTCAGATGTTTACATCTGAAAGACCCATAGCATCAAGGCCACAAAATACGAGAAACCAATGAAAGTCTAGGCTGACTGCTTAAGCATTGAAGTAACTTTTGTATTTTATGTATGTGGCTGTATTTGTAAATGTTCCTGTTCTTGCCAGGTTTGTACATTAACGAAGGAAGATAACCGGAGAGTGGGGGTGATTCCAAGTGATGAACAGCTCCATGTGTTACCTCTTTACAAAATTTCACAAACAGATGAATTTGGCACCGAGGAGGGACTGGAAGCCAAGATAAAAGCCGGAGCCATACAGGTGCTCACAGCTTTTCCCAGAGAAGTACGAATGTTAGCTGAGCCACTCAGAGCTACAAAGAAAAAGAAACCAGACACAAGGAGGACCCCAACTGAAAAGCAGCCATTAATAGATAAAAAATACCCAACACCAGTAAAGCTGAAAACTGAAGCCCCAGAAAATCTTGCCAACCCTTTGCATTGTTTAGGTGAGTCATGCCTGTTAAATTCTGCCAGTCCCTTCTGATACTATGTTGCCTCTTTCTTACCCATCTGAGGGGAAGGAAAAGCTCCTTAATACTGTTCTATAAAATACTTGTATATTCTGCATTTTAAGGGCTAGTGAACATAGATTTAAGGGGAGGAACAATAGTTAAATGTATTTAGAAGAATGCAGGGGGGAGGGGTGTTAAACAAACTAACCAAAACCCATTTGTCACATCCATTTGTAATTCACACCCAGCACCCTGCTAATCTCAGGAGAGGAGTGAGGGCAAACAGTAAACTTTGCATATAGGAAGATGGAGTAAGAACAGGAAGAGCAGTTTATTGACACACCTAGGAAATTAGACAGACATTCAGTTAATCTATGTGCAAATTTGGGAGACACAGTCCATACTTTGAAACAAAACCAAAAAGGACTCCTCAGGCTGAGGACAACATCCAGCAGTAGCTCCGAAGCAATGATTAATAACTTTCATTGAGCTTGGAGTGGACTGGAAGTCCTGGAAGCATTAGAGGGCTCTGGTTTGGGAAGGAATTATGAAATTGTTTGATCTCACTGGAATGCTGTTTTGATGAAATAAAGTGTTAGGAACCACCTACCCACACGTAACATTGTAGTTACTAACAGACGTGGCTTTGATATCTGAAAACCATGCCTTTAACAAATGGCACAATATCCAGAGTTTTGCCATAGGCTTTGGGATCACAGAACTTTATTCCTTGAACATGCAAAAATAACAACTGTGTAAACTTAAATAATGTTTGAAGTATTTTCTTAATTTAAAAAGGCTGCTGATAAGTTATGAGTGAGGAACTATTTTGAGAGAAAGTTGTTCATAGATGGAAAAATAAGAATGTGAAGAGAAATTATTTCATTTCTATTACAAAAGTGCAGGTATTGTCATAGAAGTTTTAATAGTGAAATCCCTCCAAATAGATGTCAGCACTGTAATCCCCAGGTCTACCAATGGTACATGTTGCTGTGGTTGGCCATGGGAACAGTTTCAAAGAGGTGTCACTAACTGGGCAGCAGTGGCAGTGAAAATTCCAAGTTTGCGAAGGGCAAGGTGATGTGCTCTGCATGAGATAAGTAACTTGAAGCATTTATGCACACTCGTTTATGTGTTCAGTCCTACAGGATGACGGCTGGGTAAAGACCTCAGCACACCACTGCTGCCCAACCCCCTAACCCACAGTAAAATGCCAATGTGGGTAAATTCTGGATTTAGAATCCTACAGCATTGTACTTGTACATACGGGTTTGTTGTGGTTAGAGGGGAGCAGTCATTGATTGGTTCTTTCCATTCCATGGGTACCATTTTAGTCCTGAGAATGGAAAATTTTAGTATTGCTGAGATCATTAGGCTTGATATGGAAACAAAATCAAAGGACCTGTGAGACAGAGGAGTTGAAACTAGACTTATTCAGTAGTCACTCCTAATGGTAAACTAGAGGCCTTTCTTTTGAAAGGGACCTGACCATCATTTTAGAGCCATTGCAGTATCCCCCAGTAGGAAAGCCTAGAAAGTGTGAGAGACTCCTCTAACCTACATGTCTTCACCACATAGAGAACTGGAAATTAAAAAGGGATAAAAGAGGACTCTCTTGTCCTCTTTACTGTCTTTAACCAGCAGCACACAGTGGTGAGGAGGACCTTCTGAGTGCTGAAGGCAGATTAAGTCTTGGTAGAGCATGCGTATTTGAAGACTTGGTTTGAATCCTAACTGTGCCAAGTCCTTTATGGAAATGCTGTATATTAAATAGGGTGTGCTTGTCTGACATCTTTTGCCAACAGCAAACAGCACAACTGTTAATTTCTACCTTTGTGCTAATGCTGAGAACCTTTGAAGTCCTAAATTATTGTTAAATAAGTATTAAAGATAGAGACCTTACATTCTTCCTTGTATAGTTTCGTCATTTAACCACATTATATTGGAGAAATAAACTTTACAGACAAAAAGGTTATTTCTGTCTCCATAAATACTAGTGATTTTTCTTGGCCTGTACTGGAGAGATGAACCACCAACTTGGGGACACTTTCTTAGCTGGCTGCAGCAGAGCAGTGCCCACTTCAGCCAACAGTTCTCAGTGGACATGCACCAGTCTCTGTTTGAACAGGAGGTATTCCCAGGAAGCAATGTCACCTTATCTGAACCATTATTGATTACTCATTTCCTTCTACCCATATATTTGAATTAGCTTCTCTTAATCTCTGCTACTTTGCCCCAGAGAGTAAGGAGCTTCTGGCAAGAGATGTGGAATTTTCTGGAGCCATGGCCATTCTGAAAGTGCTGTGGGTTGTTAAAACTTATTTCCAGAGAACGTAGGTCTCTCTGCAGAGATGATAGAAACTGCACTTCTCAGATGCTTTGTTTCCAATCTTCTGGAGGAAAGCATCAGTCTTGGGGGATTCTTAATTAAATTAAATGCTTTGAGTTTGATTTCATGGAAGAGGTTTTTTAAAAGTTCATGCGGTTTCCTTATGTCCCTCCACGATCTCAATATTTGCATACTAACTATTGTGTCCATAATTTATCCCACTTTGCCTTTTTTGCCTTTCTATTTAAAGAATGTTTTTTTAATCCATCACTATGAATTATTAGAAGACAGAAGAAAGAATAGTTCTTCTATATTCAGTAAAGCATTTAAACGATCTGTGTATTTATGGAACTAAGAAGAAACACTGATAGAGATGGTCTTTTATGAGAATACGTGAGAGGTCTCTGTGGGTTGCCAGTGTAGCAGCAAAACACACGTAAAGCAATTTCAGGTCATGATGCAAAGCCCAACAAAGTTGATGGAATTCTTCCCCCTTACTCCAGTGGACTCTGGATTGAACCTACAGATGATAAGAATGAGTCGCTGGAGGAGACTGTTCCACCAACCAGCACAACTGCAGGGTGCTGTGACCAGAAATTGATTAGGGAGCGAACTTAAATGTATGTGTCCACAAAGATCTGAAATAATTAATGTGTGGCAATTAGATGGAAGACAGCCAAATCACATGGTGCAGCCTTGTAAGGATGGATTTACCTGGAGTGTGTTGCCAGATAGCTGCTTTTTCTAAGAAAATTTCTGAGTATTTACTTGCTAATCACCCACAAATTGGTGTAATTCAGTAAGTTTTTTGCTGCAATGGACAAGATCTATAAACACGCTTTTTCCTGTGATCACAATATGGGGTTGAGGCAGTGAAGAATCTGTACTGTTTCACAGGCTTCAGGCAGACTAAATTTCATCAATTATGTAAAAACTTTTACACTGTGCTTCTTGCAAGCCTGGGCAGTGCTGAAGGCCAGCAGTCAGCTGCTGGGAAGCACTTGTGTAGAAGCGGGCTCTGTTTTATCTGTTTATTTTATTCATCCCTCTGTTATTTTATACATCATCAGTCTGACTGGAAAAGGTTAAGGCGTTAATTCAGCAAGGTTATGACGATGTACTTATTCTCACAGAGATAGCCTAAAAAGCTGAAAATAACCATTTTGAAAAATCTGTGCTCATCATGTGTATCTTTTGTATTAGAAATCAAGTGTAAAAAATATTATAGAAGTTTTGTTTTATTGAGGAAAGGTACTTATACTTTCGTGTGCATTTTTTTTTTTAGGGAACAAAACAGATGCTTTAAAACCTGGAATAAAAACGGAGACTTCCGATCACCTCTACGCCATGAAACATACATCAAACACTACTAAAAATTGCTCTCTATTAAAACAATGTACGGCTTCCTCCCCTTTCAAGGTGGATAGTTTACATCCTTATTCATCTTTAGCACATAAGCCTGGCCTAACAGCAGTGACCAATATTCAACAAGATTTTTCAGTTCCCTACGGGTATTTTGAATGCAGTAGCAAGCAACCTCACATGACACCTTATGTTAATTGTAAGAACTTTGATGTGTCGGTCAAAGATTATACTGGAATTTTGCTGAATGATAAGATGAATGGTGTGCCACCGATTCTTCCAGAGGTCACTGCTCCAGGCCCTCCAGCCCATAAAGACCCCCTGCCCACTATACTTGAACATCAGCCAGCCAAACAGAATTGTCAGCTTCAGTTAGACAGTTCTCCTTCTTCACAGATGGTCAGCTCTTGTGATTTGTCAGTACCGCTAAGCTCTCCAGAAAACAATGCAGTCAGAAACGAAGCTAACTGCTCCCGTGGATGGCCAGTGGAAAAGGGCAGCTCCCATCAAGAACAGATGTGTGATTTTAACTGTGTGGACGAAAAGCAGAACAGTGCACTGGGACAACTGGCTGATTCTGAGGAAAAAGCTGAGGAAATGTGGTCAGACAGCGAGCACAATTTTTTGGATGATGACATTGGTGGGGTTGCTGTGGCACCTTCTCATGGCTCTATCTTAATTGAATGTGCAAGACGTGAGCTCCATGCTACAACACCTATTAAAAAACCCAACCGCAATCATCCCACAAGAATTTCATTAGTTTTCTACCAACACAAAAATTTAAATGAGCCAAAACATGGTTTAGCCATGTGGGAAGCAAAGATGGCTGAGAGGGCAAAAGAAAAAGAAAAAGAAGCAGAAAGATCAGGAACGGAGAATACCGAACTAAATTCTAGCAACAGGAAAACAAAGCAAACAAGTGAAAACAGAGATCTTTTTTATGAAGACAATGAGTTCAACCAAATTCCATCACGCAGAGCATTAACAGTAACTAAGGATAAAGTAATAACAGTATCTTCATATGCCCTTACACGAGTTGCAGGGCCTTACAACCATTGGGCATAGGTTTTCGTCTCAAATGCCCCCTCTTGGTGCAGTGTTACACGGTGTTTCTTTAAGGTGCTGTTAAAGAACAAGTCTCGTGCCGTTTACTATTTGCTCATCTCAACCATTTTAAGGCTGAGGTAAAAAAAAAAGGAGGGTATTTCTTCTTAAACTGTGACTAACATTTGGTGGTGCTCAAGCACATTTTAAGCAAAAAAAAAAAAGAAAAAAAAGTTGTATAGTTTTAATACACTCTAAAAAAGATTTTGTTTAGGTTATTAACCTTGATTGAATCGTTCAGTTTATTACCTTTAGGAATTTATATTTTGGTGCTTTAAATCAAGTCTGTTTACTACAAAAATCATTTATAGGGATTTTAACAGGTTCACATTTTATGGTGTTAAATCAAGTTATACAGTAATAGCTCTACACAGCTCTTGGTGCTTAACCACATCAAACAGTTAAACATGAATAAGCTGAAGTATTACTTCATGGTGCCATTGCTTTAACAACTTCCAACCATTGCTTTATAGTCCAAATTACAGATAAATCTTTTAGAAAACCAATGAATTTTTTTCTCTAGATTTGTCATTATGTATGAAATGAAGTTATTGGTAATGATGGCTGGAAGTTGTTTTTAAGCTGTAAATATATATTTTAAAAGCACTTTCTATTTTTAAAATTAACTTGAAATAGTATAGTATAAGGATCATATTGTCTAAGGTTTGTGCATACTCTACAGAAGAAGTAATTTTATTCTTGCTGTGTAGAGTTCCATATTGTTACAGCTGCAGTATGTATGCTAATAGCATATGTGATTGTTTTTAGACTTGCCCTTTTTCATGGAAGACTTTATGTTGCATATAAACAGTTATAAAATACAGAACCATTCTTTTCTAGAGAGTGTACAAACATGAAATTAGGAAACGTCTTGTCAATACGTGTGTTGCTGTTGGGAGCTATGAATATTATTTGGGTTTTAAAGGCAGCGTTTGTTATGATTTCTTTGAGCAATAAGTGCGTAAGTCTCATTCATTTGGAGCATTATAAGTTAACACTACAACCAAATGTTCCTAATGCCTCAGGGGTAGGATTGTTTTGGGATAAAAAGAAACACCCCCTAGAGTTGCCTTACTCTATTCTGGGAAAAAAAATAATAATTTGGGGAAAATACAAAGGAGATTTTGGACAAGTATGAAATTTATAACATTTAGCAGCAAATTTTTCAGTAAGAATAACCTATCTGTAATATTCACCAGCTTTCTATGTTCATTTTTTTTACAAAAATGTTTTGTAATTTTTAAGTGTAATTTTTTTCTACATTTCATGTAGAAAGGGTTGTCTTCTTCTTTCCAAACATATGAAATTTATGTTCTCAATTTCTGCTGAAAAAGTGACATATCATGAAATGACTATTTGATAAACCAGAGGAAAAACAGACACTCCATTGCTTTTAAATACTGTAGCATCCCACTCTTCTTTCTGATTCTCCTCTCCTATGTATTTCTTTTTTAAACTTATTTAAACAAATTACCAAATGGCAATGTTAGCTAAGGACTGACCTCATCCTGCAACTTCTTCCATGAGAACAGCTCTGTGTAGCCATGCCTGCCCCGTCAGAGCCAGGAGGACTGCTCAAGCCAGGACTCCTCTTGTGACTGAGAGCTGCAGGATCAGGCACAGAGATGAAGCTGTACCTTAATTCTGCCTTGGAGTCCTCCCTGGCTGCGTAACCAGTAGTTGTAATGAGATCAGAGTCGTCAAGTGCGAAAATATACAAATAATATACTTGATAATATTACAACATAGTGGTGCTGTAACAGAGAAATACAAACTATCTAGATCTGCTTTATTTAAAAGCTAGACAAGGTGCTTTTTCTTTGAACGTTGAACTGTAAGCGCTATGTTTACAGTTTTGGTACGAAAAGTATGTAAATTATATTTTCAGTATACAGTGCCAGTTAGGACCTTGGTGCTACAAATACTTAAATGCGGCTGTTGATGAATTAGACTATTCTCCTGTATGGATACAGACACACATGTAGTGTTTGCAGGAGCAAGGTCTAAAATAGCAATCACTATGTAATGACCTTGGGTTTGATTCTGCAGATGCCTGTCAAAATTAACAAAAACGTTGGTGTCAGAGAGTGGATGAGTTGAACCCATTCTTTTTATCTTACCTATTTTAAGTAAAATTTGTAAAAACTGGGTATGCTGCAAATTTTAGTTCAAAGCTTAGTAATACTTCAAATAGAGGATATGAAGGGATTGTAAATAATAAAAAAACCAATATTATGCCATCGTTTTGTACCAGCAGTTTTATGCTTATTGACTATGTAACATACCATATACATCAAATCATTATGGTATTTTGTGTGCCTTAGATTTCCATTTTAAAACTTGTATATTTTTGGTGAGCCGAAGATTAGTAAGAATTCCAGCTGTCCATGCAGTAGTACTGTACGTTCTCTAGCTGTTCCATTTTTGTATTTGCTATCTGAAAACCCTTGTTCAACACCACAAGCGATCATTTACAGAAAAGATGAGTTTATTGGTTTCACTGGTAGTGCTGACAGCTTTAGTTTCTATGTTGCAAATTGGAAAAAAAAAAAAAAGTTATTCCGTGCTCTCATGTGAATAACATTTTTTTACCCAACATTAGTAAGTTACAGAGCCATCTCTTTACCTTTTAAAATGCTCAGATCATTAAAGCAGATCATTTTTACTTAAATCTTCCACTATAAATGCCCATGCTTATGTGTGATTGGAAACTTAAAGATAGAAATGTTCCAGTGAAAAACCGGCACCTTCCCTCAAAGAAGTGAGGAACTGAAAGGTGGATCTGAAAGGATACCGCTGAACATAGCCTCTGGCAAGTCACTCCTCAAGTGACTACACCAACAGACTTTCAGTAAATCCACATCTACCTGTTTTGAAATGGCAATTTTAACAGAGAACAGTGTATCTTAACATCCTAGTTAATGCTATTAACTGATAGGTGCTAAAATTTGCAGTTACTGCTTTATTAAGGTTACTTACATGAGAAAAGTATATCATCTAGACAGTAAAATATCATTCGTGGTGCTCTTTCCTTGACTGTCTACCACGTAACTACTTTTTCAGCATGTACCTAGCAGGCAGGTTAGCTGGCCACTTTTCTTTCCTGCTGTGGCACACAGCAGATTGCAATTTGAGAAGCTACTATTTTCTATTGCTGTACTGCAGTATAGAAAATGCAACTATTTACTGTTTTGACAACTGTGTGCTATTTATTGTAACATTTCAGAGTATTTATCAGTCTTGTACACAAATTATATTGTTTTGAGTAAGGTTATAATTTTGTAACAGCATTTGTCTCTTAAAATGCGTGAATCTGTGGGTCTAATGCTTTCTTTTTCAGACCACGCAACCACTTGCAATTTGCTCTTTCTCTTTAACAAAGTTCTTCCAGGATGGACAGATCAGGAGCTAGATCTAAAATTGAGGTAGCTGACTAGGTCAGACCTGCATCTTTTACTTGGTTTCCAACAGCTGGCACTATGCTCTGGGTGAAAAAACAGAAAATGGATTCATGTGTGGGCTGGTGGTGGCGTGTGGTTGTCTTTTGATCTTTTTTCACAGTACGCTAGCAAAAACTGTTGTGATCCAACACGGAATGCCTCTGACTTCCCAGAAGAAATGTCTCTCATCCCTTTCTCCACTGGGTCCTGTAACAGCACTCCACCTTTGCTCTGGAAGGAAGGAGTAGTGCTGTCTGCAGGAGCCGGTTCTGTTTAACTCCCCGAGTCCCTGTTGGAGTTACTGCAATTGTGCCCATTTAAATAGTGAGTTTTACTCATGCAGTTTCTCTGCGCTTACTGATTGTAACATGCTATTGTATTGCAGAAAATAGAAAAAAAGTCTATAAGTATTTTGGTCACAAGATCCAGAAAGCTTTTTAAGAACTTGGCTTTCTGCTCCTAACAGTTGTATTCAGATATTTATTTTTTTTAAGGACTTTCTAAGCTAACTTTTACTTAGGAATAACTGCTGTTAAAAGTCCTAACCTTACCTACGACAGTGCTTCTCTATACTTAAAACAGGAAATAACTGTAGTATTGTAAGCAACATTTTATGTTAAGCATGGGTAAATGACAACTTCTGTAGTACTTAAGATTATTTGTAACATACAACTGTTTGGGTTTTTTTAAAGACCTTTTTAATGTCATTGCAGTATTATGCTAAATTTGGTGGGTTAGACTTGGGTCCTGTTTATGTTGCTGCAGCCTCACTGACTGCAATGTGCTCATTCATCAAGCTTTCACGCAATTTTCTTATTTAACTGGGTGGACAGCAGTTTACCAAAGTCTGTGCTGACTCGGACCCTCGCAACCCTACCACAATAAACAGGTTTTGCAAGGACAGATGAAGAGACATTTGGAGTAAATGTTGTACTTCTAGTTAAACACAGAGGTTATATTGTTTGTAGCATGAGAAGTGATTCAAGGTCTGTAAAGAGATGTACTACCTTCACCTCAAGTTTCAGGCATGCAGGCAGGTCTATTTCAGACCTTATCCTCTTGACAGCTTTTCTGATTTTTCCGTGTCTTACAGGTTGTTCAATGACAGATGTTATGGAAGCATTCTAGTAAAACTGCATCTTCATGGGTTTATATTTAAAATGTGAGGTCAGTCTTGGCCTTTCACTTCCCATGAAATTTCTTGCATGTTGAAATTGGCTCCTTTGATCAAGCAACCATCAGCTTTGTAAACCATTTGTACATATGATTTTTCCCTTTCCCACAGAAATCCTCTAATTTCTAGGTTAACGGAAGTATCTGTGCACTTACATGTATGAAAAGCTAAATTGCATGGCTACTTCCACACTTTTTCTACATTAACAGCAATTACATGCAGGCAGTGCTGAACAAACTCTCTTTCAGGTCTATTGTGGTTGTTAAAATTCAGATTAGGGTCTTTGTGACTTATCTTCCATAAAACTGTGTTTTACTTCTTGTGTGAAAGGTGTCTGCCCAACTGTGACCTGTGAGCTGATCTTGAAAAACACAACTGGAGACGAGGAACAGTCCAATCACATTTGTAAATTCTGGCTTTTTTCTCAGTTTTACCAGTTGTTGATCTCACTCTCAGGAGGAAGTGTAGAGGGAGTATCTTTCCATAAAATTAAACTGTAGATAAAGTTGCCGTTAATTGTTGTAACACCGTGGTACTGCTCTGCCGTATCTGTGTTACAGCAATGTTTCTAACCAGTAAGGATGTGTTATTGTGTCACACAGGTGTGGATGTATGTACAAATTCATCTCTTTCCACAGTTCTGGAGGCAGTGATCTCTCCGTTGTTCTCTGCCTGCCTAGACTAGTTTAAGGAAGGAAAAAAAAAACCCCAAAACCCAAACCAAAAAACAACAAAACAAAACAAAAAACAAAACACACACACAAAAAAAACAACCTAGCCCCCCCAAAAAAAACAAGAGGAGGGAGAGAGTTGGTCACCCTTTCTTTAATCTGTGTAGATGACCAAGGTAGCAAGCACTGTTGTCAACACATCTGCTGCTCCTTCCCATGATACGGAAAGCTGATGGGATGCACAGCGTAAGTCGCAGGCAAAGCTGCGAAGGTACAGTGGGCTTTTAAGACAGCCTTCTCTGTACACGTGCTGTAGTTGCCAGGGTACTTCTTTATGTTGACACTTTTTTTTGGTACATCTAACTTCAAATTCATAAGCTTTTTTATTTAGTCTGTGACACATTTATGTTCTCCTTTAATTCTAAACAGAGTGGCCAGTGTCAAAAGTCCTGAGGATGTGGCTACTTAGTTGAATAGTACAGAAACTGGCTTCAGTACCTCCTGGAATTGCCTGATGTTTTGTCAGAACGTTTTCACAAGTTGTCTATATGCTGCTCCAGTATGTTGCTGCAAAATTTTAACTGCATAAAGGAATTTCATACTTGAGGTTTTCTCTAATACCAAGGATTTCTAATAGTATCTAATCAGGCACTAGTAAACACACAGATCACTTCTGCTAAAGAGTGGTTGAAAATATATTTTGTGTTTACCTTATTACTTCCCTATTAAAACATTTTTGTTATTTTAGAGGAGCAAAACTTTTTAATACTGTCATTTATACATGTGACTAAATGATGAAAACTTAATTCTACCTAATGCTGTGTTGTCTCCCTGAGGAACATTTGACTAGTGCTGATCAGTAGATACTGCTTTCTACTCTACATATGACACTGAATACTACAGCCACCCTTCTCATTCCATGGTCTCTTTATGGATCATCTGCTGTGACTAGCTATTTTCAAAGCCAGCACTAGATCACATTATAACATACTGCTGAATGTTATAAATGTTTGTAACTGCTCCAGGAGTTCTTTCTATCCCTCTGCAGATCTGCTTCAGTACTCAGCATTAGCAGTGTAGCTATTGGCCTGCTTGTGAATTCCCCACACACACTGTCACTGCTTTGTATGTAAATCAGCCAGTCTTCATCTCAGGAATATCATAAGGATTTATTCTCCTTGTGTCTCTTCCAAAATAAGTTTATTTCAGTCATCTTTCGTTCTATATATGACAATTCTAGAGAGTTTTTAATTTCATGTTCTCTCATAGGGAGCCTAGAATATTGCGTTTGGATATTTTTTCATTCCAAGTAAGGGGGATAATTCATTATCTGTCACAATCAGTGTTTTCTTTTTAAATCAATCAATTTTCCAGTTAATTTTCATATTTCTTAATGCAAGTGTTATACTCTATTCTTTTATCTGCAAATAGCCAAACTTTTAAGACACTTCACAAGACTAAAAAACTGCTCACCCCCTGAGAAGGAAAAGTCACCATTTCTCAGAGTACAAGATTTTTGCTTCTGTTGCTAGCATCTCTGCGGAATGCCCTCTTTTCTTTGGAGTTACTCTACCAGCTCTGTTTAAATCTTTACAATGAGACCCTGCAGAGTACAAGAGCAGTAGTTCCTTTACATCTTCTGGTTTGATCAGTCATGATCTTCGTGAGAAACCCAAGTATTGCTTAAGTTAAATGCCTTAACTAACAAAGGAATGTTTGGGAAAAAAGATGTTCCTTCTCTGTAGCAGCAAGTGGAATTGATTGAGCATGAGCAGAAAATAACTAAGTAGTTACTACCTTTTATTAAAGGGTATATGGGTGTCAGCATCACTTGTTTTCCTCCTTCTGAGATGTAAAGACTTTAGGATTCTTTTTTTAATCCAGTTCTAGTTCATCATCCCAACATTGTTTGCAGTATTTAACCACCTACTTGTAACTTCAGTTTTAAAAGATACAAGATACTTCTCAATGCTGTATCCTTAAGTCTTCCCACAATAGTGTATTTTCCTATTTTCTTCTAATGGACCATTATATATGTAGTATTTCCACCCACATTTATATTTAAGTGCTAGAATCTTCCCAACAGCATACTTGCAGTGAATGCAAGACTGGGGTGCTAAATAACTTAACGTGAAGGTGACTTACTCTGGCTGGTGTGACTGATTAACAATGCTGGTTTTAACTCTTTGCATGCCTTACCAGCTTTCCTCATGAAGTCACAGGATGCAGGTGTAGACCTCATAAAGCTACGTACGTAAGAAGGAGGACAGATTCAGCAGTTAATCTACAGCGTTACCAGTTACAGCAGATGAACTGTATTCCAAAGAAGCGCTGTTGCAGTGGAGCAAGGGAACTGCTAGTTCGATGTTCAGTATTGCAGTTGTTGCCACAGAACATTTTAATACTGTTGTAGAAAGTTTTGTGACCTGGTAAATATCTTACATGTATATCTGTATCTTTATTATAATATTGTAATGGAAAAGGGTCTAAGGTTTGGAAGTCGTCTACAATAAGAATGAAGGCCCTGATTCTCATTTATACTACTGTTCTTTACATCACATTAAAAGGATAAAGGGGCCTTAAATGGATGTCAATTTAGCTTATATCCTTTGGAATATCCCATTACACTAACAGTGGTGTAAACAGTCAATAGAATAAATTAAAACTGTTACCAAATCACTGATTTGTACAATCATCTGAAATCAATTTCATGATATTGCTATTGTGCATATAGCAGCCAATAGCATCCTGGTTCTTAGTTTAGAAATACAGGTTGAAAAGAAACTGGCTTGGTTTTTATCCAGTTTCAAGTATTCACTTCTATTGGCTGTCCTTCTCCCATCACTGTCTACAAAGAGAATAGGGTAGAAGATTTGCACCTCTAGGTAATAGCCTGGCCAGAAATCTTAAAAATTGTCAATAATACTATTTCTAAGCTTTGGTTTGTTTTTTTTTTTTTTCTTAAAATTCTTGCTTCCATTTATCGTAACTTCATCCCTTTTACTTGATTGTATAAAATGGGGTTGTGACAATCTACTGAACTCAGTTCTTTTCTGACTTAAGACCCAGCAGGGTGTACAGTATTGTGTGGTGCTTTCATATGGCAGTGAGTTTTGAGACACAAAGCAAAAAGCCGTTTTCTGACTGCCCTAACCATGGTGCTACTTGACAGTGAAACTGCTGGCACCGCCCTGCATGCTCGAGTCATGCAGAGCCTCCCTTGCTGCCAGCGGAAGCTTTATGTAAGCATCAAGCCCCGTTACATTGCAGTTATGAAATGCAACACAATGCAAACTTCTCTTTCAAAAAAAGTCTGAGGAAAAGAAAACATAGCTTCATTCTTAAATTTCTAAACTGCAGTGGTACTGCAGAGCCTAATGAGAACAGATTTTGTACTGACTTTGTGAATGCCAGTCTGATCCATGCAGCTCAAAAGGCAGTGTCTGAACTTCATGAATCTCTTGTCTCAAAATGAAAAAATAACTGTAGGCAAGAAAAACAAATGTGATATCCCAATACCACTAAAAGAAAGCCAGTTCTATCCAATACAAGCATTCAGACATTTCAGTCTTCAAGAATTAATTGTTCCGTTTGGAAGAGACAGTTCTTCATAATGTGACAGTATCATACCAGGTCATAAATATTGTTCAGAATTTGCTGTCCTAAGAAAAAACAGTAATAGGTAAGGGCACACTGTACTGAAATGCTATGGCTAATCAATGCTTTCCTGCTTTTAAAAACTAAAAGATTTATCAGTATGCCAAAGCAAAAAACAAAACAAAACAAAGCATTTTCTTTCTTTCCTTCTTTCTTTTTTTCTTTTTCTTTCTTTGGGATGCATTTGATATTTATTTTCAACTTCGAATTTGAGGGTTTGGATTATTTCCAGTTACCAACCTACTGTTACTTAGATCTGGAACATAAAATTAACTTTTTTAAACAAAAGATGATGTACAGGGAGAAAAAAATCAGAAAGAAAAAGCACTTCATTATGTCACAGTATTTACAGGAGAAAGTACAAAAATTACTTCTTTTCTCAAAAAACATTTGGGGCCTGATTCTTTCCTAGTATAACTGAGCACAGCTTCATGAGGCTGGTGGAGCTGTGAAGAATTACCCTAGCTGAGAAACTGAACCTTAAAATCTTTGCAGACAAGGGAACCCTTACCAGCAGTACTTGAAGACTTGTGAGTTGTGACTGCATGTTACTTGAAAGATCTAATTAAGCTATGTTTTTTGGTGCAAGCAGTTGTTGTACATGATTTCATGTTTATGTAGCAAGATGCATTGAAATGTTGATACTAGTATTGAAACATACATGTAAAAATTGTTGTTGTGGAAATTGTCTGTTCTGTTCTATTTTTCTTGTGTGTCTCATCTGTTTAGATCGTAAACTTACTTTTTTTTTTTTTTTTTTTTATTGTCCTAACTGAATAAGGCTAAATGAATACTGTAATTGAAAATATATTTTAAATCTTGTCATGAGTTTTTAAAAAGACTATTACAAATTGTATCATTCCTGATTACACAGAACTTTGTGGGTGGTTTTAAATAAATTTTATACTTCTATTTTGCACTTAGTCGTCTAATTTTTCTTTCCTGCAGTTTTATGCATTTCTTCTTGTAAAATGCTTTGAGAAATGAAAGAAAGTTGTTTTCCAATTCAAACCAAAACAAGGTCATGCTGAAGTACACAAAGACTAAAATTTAGGCCAGAAGAGCTGGTACCATGCAACTTAATGTCCTGCTTCGTAATACAGCATATAATACTACATACATGCCCCATTTTAAACCATTACATGGCTTGAATTTTTAGGAATTAGAAAATTACTGATTCTAAAGCTAGAAATAGTCTAGTCTTTCAGCATACTGGAGGGTGCTAAGAACCTCATCAAAGATGTTCTGACAATAGCAAGGAGTTACTGAACTAAAAATACTAGTCTTTAGATTCTGTACATTTATATAATTTGTCCTATAGGCAGTAAGCAAGTGGCAGTCAAACATCTTGTTAAGGATTGAGTAAGAAAGTAATTGCTAATAAAAGTGTTTTCATTTTATGAGCCATTTTCCCTGCAGAAATTTTGCTCTTATGACTAATAACCATCATTATGAGTAGAAATACATTTACGAATTAAGTCAGCCCTATAGGACTACTATGCGTTCACCCACATCAGCAAGGTTTCTGCACTGGAAAGGGATGGGGCATAAATCTGGTCCCTGTCATCAGTCTGCCTTTGCTTCATACAGGACCTGTCCCAGGCAAAGCTGTACAGTAGATGCAGCAGTCCGAAAATTCTGAACTTCATCATCTTCTGACTAAAAAAGACAAAACAACTTGTGAACATAACTACACAGTGTCTCTTTCCTACCAGCCTTATCTGGTGGAGCAAGGTTATGGGAATCATTTACTGTGGCTTTTAAAACCCAGCCACTGGAAATAGCCCAGGTTTTATTTGCTTCAAATCAGAGGTTTGGTTTGGGTTTTTTCTCAAGACAAAACAGACTTCAGTGCGAGTCTGCTTTAACATATGACATTTTGGTGCAGAACAACAATACTAGACAGAATTCCTGTTTAGATCTGAAGAAGGAAGGAATACAACTTCGAATGTTCGTATTTGCTTCTTTTCTTTCTCCATTAAACACCCTACCAAATGCTGATGTTAGAATTATCTTCCAGATAACTGGAATCTCCTAGAAGGCAGAAAAAATGCTGCTATCCTCAGGCTTCAATAATTCCCTAGAAATAGACTACATTATGTGATATTGGTGCACCTACTTCCTGGGAGCTGAATGTGGTAATCCAACCAGAAGGCCTTTACCCTCCTATTTACTGCTCTTCTAGAAGATAATCATAACTGGGATTTTATAGCAACATCTGCCAACTTGCACAGGCCTGCTCTAAACCACACTACCAAACCTTTCACCAGAGCTATGCATCGCAGAGTTTGATACCAGAATCTGTAGCTTATAGCACAGGTGCCTAAGAAAGCATGTGGATTTTGAATGGCGCTCAAAGACTTGGGAGTAGATACAAGAACATAATTATCAAGGGAGAGACATGGATGAGAAACTGTTTTCCAGCTCCCTTCCAGGTACTGCCAGCCAACTGCAGACCGCATCCCCCACATTCCCACTGGATAGCATGTTCCCACTCAGAGCTACATTTCTTCATACACTATGGCACGTATTACATACATTTTAAAACACAGCTTTACCCGTAGCTTGTGGTAACAAAACTACATAAAATTTACCTGCCTTGGCACCCTGAAAGGTTGCCAAACATGAGCCTATCTTATAGAGCTCAACACGTGGAGGTGGTTTCAGTGCTTTCTTGTATTATGGATTTTGTTGTATAAACTATACGGGTAATAGAATATTGATGTAGTACAGCCGGCTGCTTTTAAATTCTTAAGATGTTACAGCCTTAAATTACAATACCTATTAAAATGGTGTTAATTGGTAACAGTAGTTTAAACTGCAAGATAAACTGGTTTGCTACTGCTACAGTTACAGTTTTCTGCAGTTCTCTAATACCTGATAAAGATTAGAGAACAGCAGGGTTTCACTGCTGTTGAATAATGCTAATGCTGATTACTGCTGATAATATTGTTACACAATATTAAGTTACTTCTTCAAAATAGGTATTCATCAAAATATTGGACTTCCTGTGCATTTTCTACATCAGAACCAGCATCATATACAAATGTAATTTAAACACAAGCAAGATAGTGCTTCCATAGTGTTTTGGTTCAAGAAATGGCCTAGGAAATCTAAAATAATTATCAGTCATGCCCATCTGTGTTTTTAATCTAAGACGTACTGGAAAAGTATTTTAAATGTGGAAATTTAAACCCAGCTATTTTGATAACCATTGGCTGGAGCACAATTCCTAAGATGGGCGTCAGTTCCCTGAGATGTCTGCTTATTTCTAGATACTCTGTTGCTTTTATGATACAGACCACTTAAAACAAAATTTTTAGCAGTTGACATCTTGAAAATGTCAATGTCTTTTTACATAAGGCCAAAAATTACTGAAAATCCCTACTATACCATGTGTGTATCGCCATTCATTCATAACGTAACTGGGTAACACCTCTCTGCTGTTTAACCCTGAAGTAATCCTGAATTGCTACTGGAACAATAAAGCTAAAAATAAGCTGAAAAACAATGCTGAAAAATAAGGCTAAGTCATGATGCATGAGACTACACTCAGCTATTCTGCACTGAGAATTGTGTCTGCCTGTCCTTCAGATCAGAGGCCTGTGCTCTGCTATAGGAAGAGGCTAAATATTGCAGACAGTAGAGGAAAGAAAATAGGTTCTTGTCCCTCCATCTCTTGCTTTTCAAGCAACAGAGTTAAGATTATAAAGGTGGTCAGGATTTTTCTTATCGGTCTTCTTTACTGCCTGTACAGAACTGCTCTGACTGTCTTTCATATGGCTTGGTTATCCCAAGATTATAAGGAGATAGATGAGGAATCCTTTCTTGTATACGCACTTCAAATCTGATACACGTAGAAAAACAGGGCCTTCCAAAAGGTACTGAGGACTTTCCTAAAGCTATTCCTGTGCTCCCAGGTGAACATGTATTGCGCCTCTTTTTCTGCCATGAACCATGAAGAACGAACCAAACATTATAGCTCTCCCTAAGCCTATACAAGAAGCCTCCACATTAAACTAACATTCACAATATTTTCTCCTTCAACCAACATTAGGTAAGAGATATCCTGCCCTCCCCAAAGAACTGTAAGACTCACGTAAGCACTTCTGATAAAAGTCAAACATTAAATGGTTTAGTAAAGCTGAACATTGTAAAATTTGAAACCAAACCTGTCTGATTTTACTTAAGAAATTACCTTACTTTTAAAAGATAGCTAGTTTCCAAAAGATTCCTCCCTTTTGCAAAAAATGTGTTTCTCTGACTTTTAAGCATTAACTATAATCATTCAAAACAATTTTTAAAAAGACTACCAATACACCTTTCCAATTGTACAAATGTGGGTTCCCTTAAATTTTGAAGTGTCAAATGGGACAATTCAGAAGAAAAAAATATTTTATACTTGGTTAGGAAAATATGTTTGGTTGCTTATGTAAAATTACTGTGCCTAAGCACTGGTTCAACTGAATGAAAGCCAAGCTTTTGTGGGATTAACAGAATAGCTGCAAACAACACAGACCCTGATGGCCTCTGCTTCTTGAGTTCAGAACTGAAACAGAAATGTAGTTACCTGACTAGTGGTGAGCTGCCCCATTAACAGGGCACTGAAACAGTATCTAGGTTATATTTCCTCTTGGCACTACTGACAAGCTGTTCACTCTTCTATTTACCTCAGAATATCCTCTAAGTTATTTGCAGATACTGTCCTGGGTTCAGCTACAGCAGTCATTTTTTCTCCTTCTTAGTAGCTGGTGCAGTGCTGTGTTTTTGACTTTCAGTCTGGGAACAATGCTGATAACACCGATGTTTTTAGTTGTTGCTAAGTAATGTTTACTCTGACCAAGGACTTTCTCAGTCTCATGCTTTGCCAGAGAGGAGGGGAAGCCAGGAGGAAGCAGAGGCAGGACACCTGACCCAAACTGGCCAAAGGGGTATTCCATACCACAGCACATCATGCCCAGTATAGAAACTGGGGGGAGTTACCCAGAAGGCCCAGATCGCTGCTCGGGTCGGGCTGGGTATCGGTCGGCGGGTGGTGAGCGGGTGTGTCCTTTTCCCTTGTTATTCCTCTTATCATTATTATTGGTAGCAGCAGTGGTTTGTATTATACCTTAGTTACTGGAGAGCTGTTATCTCAACCCGTGGGAGGTACATTCCTTCGATTCTCCTCCCCATCCCTCCGGGAGCGGGGGGAGGAAGGAAAAGGGGGGGAGAGAGCGAGCGGCTGCGTGGTTCCAAGTTGCCGGCTGGGCTTAAACCATGACAGAAACTTATTTAGTTTTCTTACTTTTATAGAAATGCCTCCTTCTTGAATCTAGTCTGTGTTGCAAAATTTTTAGCTGAAGACTTTTATATATCCCTTCTAGCATTTTTTTTTTTTAATGTAACCACAAGAGGCTGTGGAAGGCTTTATGCCATAACTGCAGCCAACAACTACAGTTAAGTAACGGTAAGGCTACACTTAATACCATGCATTTCTTCTGCTCTGCCACTAGCATTGTCTTCACTAAAGCAGTTCTCTAAGGAAAGACCTTCCATCACTCTCCAGTCCAGCTGCTACTGTGGGTGGAACTATCCTATTAACAAGCTATTACAGAGTAATTTTTCTACATAAATTTTTATTTCATTTCAAATCTTCTTCTAAAACTGGTACAGCTTCTGTAAATATTTTTATTTGTTCAAAAATTAACTTCAACTTTGGACAAGCCTGTGCTAGGATGAGAGTTGCTTCAGCTATGTTAGAACCTATTTGGAACTAAGCCAGCCTTGTTATATATCCCCTTCAGCCATCACAGTGACAATTAAAAACCTTTTTGCAAAACATATTGAGATGTATTTCCAAACTGTATCATACACAATGCATTCTACCTGTTAAATAATTCTGTAAACCTCTAAAGACCACTGAAGCTTATCTGAGAGTTAAATCTTGGTACTTCTGAAGGAGTTCACTGGGTTTTCTCAGTGAAAGTATGCCTCAGCCCCCTCCACTATCATCTGTCAGCACCAGTAGTTCCAAATATTCAGCTAGGGCTACATTATAGCTATGAACACCTACCAATCTTAATAAGGAGGTTTCTTCCTATGCCTAGGAAATGCATTTATTCCATTTACCATCTAAATTCAGTGTAAATAAACACTGTACCATTTATGGAGATCAAAGTGGGATTAAATGCTATATTCAATCTGTATAGACTACAGCAAAAAGTGGAAGCCCCAATTCTTGAGTTAGAGATGTGCATGGCATCAATATCAGAGGCAGTAAAATGAGCTGTATGAAGATAAATTCCCTAAGAATTTCACTGGGCCAAACCTCTGCATGTAATTCCAATGCAGACAGCTGTGCAATGCTCTGTAAAATATTCTAGGATTTAGCCTTCTTGGACATAGGGTCAAAACTGAATGTGGGAAGGACCAACTTCTTGTCAAATACATGCATTTTTAATTTAAAATTGATGAAATAGTTACAAGTGCATCTAATCTCACAAACACGTGGCAGACTTTAGTCACAGACTAAAGATGTGACAGAAGTTCAGTATTTAGGGGATGTACACACTTTACTGCCCTTTCTTTATACTGTAAGACTGCCATTTTTTAGCTCAGGACAGTAAATGTTCTGATTAAAATCTGCAAACAACCCATTCAGTATAAGTCCTTACATAAAACTTGAGAAACAGGACCTTTTGCAGACTAGGATCTCCAATGCCTTTTGCAGCATCACTAAATGCTAAGAGTCTCTTCTCTGAGCTCTCTGAAAGCAGGATCTTTTGCCATTTTACTGAATCACTATCAATACCCTTAGACAGCAAACTTTACCTCTTAAATATATTGTAGTGGTGATGTTCACAGATCACAGAACACCCCGGGCTGGAGGGGACCTCAAAAGATCTGGTCCAACCTTTTGGGAAAAAGGAATCTAGATGAGATTACCTAGCTCGCTGTCCATTTGTAGCTGGAAAACCTCCAGTGATGTAGGTTTTCCTCCACCACACCTCTGGGGAGGTTCTTCCAGTGATTGATTATTCTCCCTGTAAAAAATTTCTTTAATGTATCAAGATGAAAAATTTTCCCTGTGCTCCTAGGAGAAGTTACTACTGGAACCTACAAAGAGCAGGTTCCAGTAGTAACTTGTAAAGATCTGAAAGTTAATTCAGGAATTGAGCAGGACGCATAGAAACATTATTTCCAACAAGAATATGTAGAAAATATAATACAGTGGTCTTCCATCATCAAAGTTGTTACATCAACAAAATTGAGTGAAATGACCATCTCCCTGTAATTGGCAAAGTTCTTACATTTAGTAGGACAGATACAATATGTCCAATTACTGATCATTATTAGTTTTCTGTCCAGTAGCTTCATGTTAGGTATGAGATACTAATTTATGTGTCTTCTCAACTGCACAGATTGTCAAAACATTGTTTATTGGGTTATAATTTCTTCTGTAATTGATCTCCCTAAACACATAGTATAAATGCAGTTAAATCTGTTTCCAGTTTTCTTCTGAAATGAATGATGGTATTTTAGTTCTTTTTCTTTCTCAGCTGAAGGTGAGATACTGCACCAAACAACAAATATAATGCAGCCAATGTTGATACATACCAACATCAGTGCAGGTCCAAAATTTACACTGTACGCAGAAACAGTACAATTTCATATTCCTTGAGCTAATGGAGAAGCTTCTCTATCACAAAGCAAAACCATACACTAGCTTTTTAAACACCCAGCATGCTCATTAAAGACCTGCGATATCCACTTCTCAATCTGTACTCCACCTACACCCAATATCGAGATCAGCGTGCTTCTACTTGTTAATTCAGTGTTTATACTTTTTGGTGTATTAGTTGTTGCTTCTACAGTGCTGAATCAGTAATACCAGGTGCTGTGGTAGCAGTAGAAAATTTATTTCTTTCTATGATTAAGTTGGATACAAAGAGGTATTGTTTCTGAGAGCTCTTTCGGTCACACATCCTTAAAAGCAAACCAGAAAGCTGTTAGTTTTAAACCTTTTTAAGCAACAGTTAACAAAGTACCAAATGGATGGTGACATGGACAGTGGGATTGAGTGAGCC
>NW_009935807.1:11292-13101 GCF_000696875.1 Nestor notabilis | reverse complement strand
ACAGCCACACTGGCTGACGCACATGAGACTTGCCACTAGTGCCCTTTGCTGCATCTCACCTTCTGCTCTGCAATAGCTGGTGTAATAGGAGCAAATATAGCATGCACCACTAACACAATTACATTGATTTGGTTTAGCATCTATTTAAGTATGGAAAAGGCGAGACAAAACCAGAAAGATCCTATTTAGCTTTGACATCAGACTGACAATACTTCTACATAAACAACCATACAGGATCTGAAATTTATGTTGAACCAAAGATGAAACAACCTCGAGACAGGAATACAGCAGCCAAAATAGGTAACAAATGAGAAAAACACACACACAGTGAGCATTAACACTTGTATGATTTCCAGCGGACAGTAAAGACATATACTTCAACAGGCAGTCATACTATCAATTCTCTTGGATCTGATCCATACAAGTTAAAACTTTTTAAGTGTACCTTGCCCTGAGAGTTGCTATTTCTAGCTTTATTTGGTTGTTATTCTTTACTAATCTAGTTTTACGGTTCACTTGAGTGCCTGACAATAAATATATCTTCTGAGGCATCTGGTGCTGTGGCTTGCATCTGACATGACCAGAACACCTCAAATGCTGGCTTCAAAGTATATTTTCTTTGGATTTGGATAAGAATTCCAAAAAGGAATGGGCAAGCCCAAACTTTTTACTTCTGTATTTTCAGTTTTGATTTTCTAGATTATCCCCCAAACCTGCCAGCAAGATCTGCAATGATAAATTACAATGGGGAGGAGTGGTCCTTGTTTGAACTTTCAGGTTTAGCTGAAGAGATATGAATTAGTCCCAGAAGCAGGTTTTTCAACCTGTGCATGTATTCTTTTTAAAGACCATATGACGACACTTGGTCAAGAAGATGGACACCCGAAACACTCTTTGGTCTGCTCCTGCTCTTTCATATTATTTTTATACAGAAGGCAGAAAAATTCATTGGAGTCCTTTTGAAGACAATTATCAGTTAGCAGATGGAAATATTTAGAAAGTGTCTATTCCCTCTGCCCATATAGAGATACAGCGTGCACATCTGTATGCCACAAAGGTCATAAGTAGCTGTGAGCAACCTCAAATATGCCCAAAACTGTTCTATATTATCCTAAAACCAAGCCAGCCCAAGGACTAATGAACTCAGGATAGTTTAAGAAGGGAAGGTGAAAATGTGAAAAATATAATAGCCAGTAAATTATTCAGATTTGAGTATTTGCAGTTACTGCAACATTCAGAGCCAGTACCTTTAAAAAGTTGTTTTTCTGTTTCATCTTCCTGCTTTTTATAAATCTTTAGATAAAAACAGTGAAAAAATATATAAAAAGAGTTTTAAGCAAGGTTCAGATCCTGTCCATTGCTCACCTTCTGGCTTTGCCGTTCAATACTGTATAATACTTGGGCACACTATGTATGATATCCACCAATCTTGAAAACAGGTTAATTGACCTGTCACTCCCATGGGCTTCTTTGATCACTGAAGCTGTGTATATATTCTGACATGTTTAAATTTAACACTGAATTAATGCTTTATTGCTGTTTGATGTTTGTCTAGGTTGATAAAACAAAATAAATTGCTCAGTCAGTAAAACCATGCAGAATTAAAAAAGCTTGTCTGACTTGTAATACAACTTACTGAATGATTGTGGAGTTCTATTGAAACCTATGAAATCAGGGGAGGGAGGGGGAGGAGTATGCTTCATTTATAATCCTTATATCTTATCTAATGTGAGTCAGAACTCATTAACCATTAACCCGTTTATTAAATAGCCTCTTTATCAGAAAAGTGACTGTTTTCCTCCGGGGGCG
>NW_009935807.1:8474-11261 GCF_000696875.1 Nestor notabilis | reverse complement strand
CTTTGTAGAGCAAGGGGGCTGGGGGCCGCGGGGGGGGGGGGGGGGGGTGGGGAGGGGAAGAAAAAAAAGAAAAAGAAAGAAAGAAACACATAACAACAAGCACCAAAAAAAATCCTACCCAAAAAACCTGCGTAGCTATTTCTGTGATTAGCCATAATTAAGTTAACAATATGTCAGATGGAAAAGGTTGTACAGTGTTTCCGCTGTGTAATTCAAACAGAAACCCTCCAGTCTAACTCAATCCAAAGATAAGGAAGTCATAAATACCAGGCTTGAGTTCAGGGCATCCAAGGCAAAGCTGACTTCTCACACAGGAAAACACCTCTAAACAAGGAATAGAAAAAAGACATGGGAAATGCCCCACAGAAAGCCATCTCCATCTTTCAGTCAGTTTGGCTCTGCTTTGCACACAGGGAGACAAATGTGTAATCAGCTTTTATTGACCCAGGCACCTACAACACAATCCTGCAGCAGCTTGTGACTTAGTGCTTCTCTTGACTCACAGCTCCAAGCAAGCACTTGCTGGATAGGAAGTCCCAGATGTGTGGGAACATAAGAAATAATGAGAAATAATTATGCTGCAAAAGCCGGCTGCAGGAAGAGCTAAGGTGTTTCTGTGCCATCTAAGTATCCCTTCAGCACCAAGACCACTCAGAAGGTCAGACAGACATGCCTTAGTCTTACAGCACTCCCTTAGTGCATCATGAAGAGCAGCCATTCAGACAGAAACACAAGATTTGGGAGGCCTGCTGGTTTTTGTGCCAGATCCCAGACATCCCATATGGCCTTTATCATTCACCCACAGCTATGGGTGCCAAAAAGCCCTTACTAAAGCATTCAGCTAAAAGTTTTATCAGAAAGGAAACTGAGGCAGGACAGTTATCTGTAAACTGGTGATAGTGGTAATAAACCGCCTTATGCAACTTTATGCAGGAGAGATAAGAGGCTGAGAAGTTACTCATCTTAATGCACAAAAAATTCAAGGTTTGGCTATGGGACACAGGGTTTTAGAATGGGATGTCTTCACAAGTCCATGTGCCAACAAAAATTCACTTTTGTTCACTGGAAAGGCAGCTTCCACAGAATATGTCTTCTAGGAGTAAGATCTGCCTGTTCGTCCCCAGCATCTGCCTCCGTGTTCCCTCCTGTCTCCAGTCGTTTCCCTGTCACTGGGGGTTATTTCTCCTCTCCTTGTTCACAGAAAAAAATCTTCCATATTACTTCATCCATCTGATATAGGCCTCTTGTATCTCTGGTCTTGCCTCCTGTCTCTCAGCCTTGAGAAACCATCTTGAGCTAGGTGGCACTTGAGAGGTTCATTGAATTATTTCTCTTCTTGATTCACAGAATATTGTATTTTAACCAGCTGAAATGGACAATTTCTTTGAACACCTGGGCTTGCCATCATCCACAATGAGAAGAACTTTCCAGTTCACACACTTTCTTAAGTGGGTAGCTTGGGCATGTTGGATGGCTGCTCTCTTAAACTCCATTTCACATTAATGGGTCTGTGGCTACAGCTTTAAAGAGTACATGCCCAAGATATTTATTTGCAGTGCTATCAGGAGTGACATAGATGCTGAAGACAGGCAAACAACTAATTAATTGCATGCAGATCCATTAATACTAGAGGACACATCCCTGACCTGTGTCTTCAGTCAGCAAAGTGAAGAAAGTGCCTATCGACAAAATCCAACTGAATGGATGTAACATATTAGCATATTGGTCATCTGTGACACGTTAAGACCAGAAGCAGCAAGGAGAAAACATTGTACATGACTCTCCCAAGTAAACGAGCAAGACTGAGGTCAGTTGCTAGTCACTGAAGTGTTCCTCCCCTGGCATTCTGGAGGAGGTAGCCAGCTTCCATAATGTAAAAGGGAAAGCAGCCTGGTCTTAAACAATTAGGGTCAGCTCAAGCACTTCATGAGTTCAAGAATCTAATTTTTTAACAGTCAGGAGCCCGTGTTCAATATCCTGCTTTTCAGTGAGTCCCCAGCATACTAAAGGTTAACAGTGTTAGCATCTTGATAACAATGTGCAATTTTCCGATCTGCAGTTTCCTTATTGTTGGAGCATAGGATATCAGGGAGGAGAGGGCGGGTGGAGTTGTACTGATTAATTGAATTAATTTCCGGCTTAATTAAAATGCATTACACACTACATATTTTATGACAGAACTATAGAATGACATGCCCTCAACAAACACATTTCTATTATAAGATTTCCTTCAGTTAGTGCCAGCACAGCTAGCTTCTGAACACAAAGTACAGCCAGGCGGGCTTGCTGGGAGGAAGGGAGAAAGCCAGCATCAAAGGTGCCATGCCTGGCATGCTATGGGGTGATCCAGTGTGACTATGGCTCCAGGAGGAAAACTGAAGATGGGTGATTGTTCACTATAGGACTGACTGACAGCAGAAGCCAGTGCCATTCTGCTTACTGGTCCCTCTACCAGCCTGCTGGCAGCCTTGTGGGGCTATGGTGTGGACAAGAGGTTGAGGTGTTGGCTGCCTCCTGACTACTAGATAATCTTAATCTAAAATCATGCCTTCACCCATAGTCCTTGTATTTACTTTGAGCACACGCAGTGTCAAAGGTGAAGCAGTCAATTACTAGAGCCTTGTGCTAAAACTGTACTAATGCCTCAACAGCAGAATTTGAACTCCTCACTGCTCCAGCTCCCCCAAAAAATATACGGCTAGTTCTACTGCAAGATGGTTTTACACATACTGAGGTCATGACACTTTCACCACCCTCATTAACAACATTAGCATCCTCACCACATTG
>NW_009935807.1:0-8443 GCF_000696875.1 Nestor notabilis | reverse complement strand
TCGTTCCCCTCCCAGTTCTGCCCTCTGGGGATCATTTCTTTTTGTTGTGCCAGTTAGATGCAGGCTAGAAAAGACTAGAAAAAAAAATTACTGTAACTGTATAGATTGCTAGAGCCTGAAAGCATGAAGGAACCTCACCTCACTGCTCCCCAGGATTTAAAAACACAGAACAAATGATCTATCTGTGTAACTGTAGAGCAGCTACAGACACACAGGTAACAGACTAGGAGAGCAAATGGAGGTCTGCCAATACTGTGCAGTGCAGGCAAACATTAACATGCAAAAACAAATCACAAGATGGAGTTAACTGTTGCTTCCAAGCAACAGAGTATAGCATCCACTACTATGTTATGAGTGAATTGTGAAATGCAGACAAGACTTTTTTATTCAAAACAATTCAGTAGAGGATAAGTTCCATTGTGTAGCAAGCCCTTAGACTAGAGGTAACATGCCAAAGGTAGAGAACTGTGAATCTCACTCTGAATGCTTCAGTGGAGTTATTCTACAAACTTCTGACATTCAGCACATATTGTTTTCTAATTTTAGAGGTGGTAAAGAAATATATGTCATAACCTGTCAGCTGTGCACATGAAAAGATGAGTCATAGAAATATTATTCCAAAATTTTAGGTTTCCATATATGTACCACAAGCTCAATCCTCCACAGCTTCACATACTGTAATCATTTAGATGCTACCCAATACTACTGGATACTCTTTTCCCATACAGATGTGAATAACTGAATGGGCAAGGGGCGCAGAAGAATCAGAGCCCTGTATACTTGAATGCCTGTATTACAGAGCACACCCAGAACTGTTTCTACTTTCAGAAGATATTTAGGATTTTATTTAATTTCCAGATCCATTCCATGACAGTTGAAAATCCAAATGTAACTATTGATACTCTGCAGCCATCTAAAGTTTAAGAACGGTGTTCTGAAGAATTGGTGTCAGTCTTCCTTTCACCTAAGCTGTTAAAGAAGCAGTAATTAACACCATGTTGGCCCACATAAATCACAAAAGCATGTCGTGTAAGAACACCAGAACTATTACGTCAGACCTTAAATCACCCCTTGCAGTGCTTCTCTCGTAAGCACAGGCTGCCCAGAATACAAGAACAATACAGTAGCTTCTAAGACTGAAGGGACAGATGTAGGAATTAGTGTGCACATTTGCACATGCACCTGTTCTTCAGTAGTGCAACAAATCCCATTTAGCTGTTGATCATGCAGCTACACAGATTGCATATAATACTTATTACATAAATGAGAATATGCACAGAGGAGAATAACTCTGAGACATATAAAGCATTAGATCTGATGGCTAATCCAGAACGTGGGTGGATTGCAAGCTAGAGTCCTGCACTAGCAGCAGGATGCAATATTTCTCTGCTTTTTCGCTTGTTTTTTCAGTTTCCATAACTTTAACTGTTAACATCAATCTGCAGTTCTGACCCAAGCCATCTTCCCTAAGGTTGCATAAAGTAAACTGTCAGGTAGGGGGGAAAAAAAAAAAGTCAGATTTTAGCCAAACATTTGCCTAATGAAGCTAGATTACCCAGAGTTTTGTTTTACATTATGTCCTTCACACACAGAAATTATTATTATTCCAATTAGAGGCCCATCAGAAAGAGAACGGCTGCCTTCTGTAAAACCAGAGAAGATTCCTCCAGACTCTACTTATTGCCAATAACCCCTCAGTTGCTGCTTTTTGACTATTATTCAAAATTCTATGTTTCTAATATTCAGCTTTGGATTTACTAAAAATTCAGTTCAAAGGGCTATAGCTATGCTGCAGACAAACTACAGTGTCGTGTAAGGATCTGAGCAAGCTTGAAATGAGAAAGCCTTAGTAAAAGAATCTGCCCAGACATGACCACATGATGATCTGCAGAGGATAAATTATCCTTCTTCTGAGAAAAGTACTTACAGTAAGCCTTGTGCTGCTGCAACAAGCTTTCTACAAATACCCAAGAAAGTTACCTCATTTAAAGCTAGGCTGGGCATCTATAAACAATACTGAAAGCTGCACAGTGTCAGACTCAGCTGTTTTTTCCTTAGATGGGTTATATATCAACATCTAATTGTCATGGGAAAACACAGTGGTGGAAGAAAGCTTACATCATTAAGTAAAAAAATCAAATCCTTAACAACTCTGTGGCATACTCAAGGCAGGTCACGCCAAGAACTCACATGTGACGAGCTAAAATTTTGCTGTTGAGCCATTAAACACAAAACACTTGTTAAACACAAAACAGATGCTAACCACCAAAACTGCAAGCAGGCTTCAATACTGCTGATGTGATGATACTACTTAATGAATTCACTTTCTCTTTGAGTATTGAACTCTCCTTCTAAAGTCTACCCGCCTCGGTGTGACATTTAAACACTAAAAGGATTTTCACCAAACACTTGTTACAATCATGTATCCTTATGATGTAACTGAGGAAGGAAATTTTTATGTGACTACATACATACATATGCATATATATACCACATACACGTATGTATTTATCAAATTAATGAGACGTCAATTGCATCCATAAAGGCCAGTTGCTGCGGACATCAGTGACAAATACTGCAAATGAAATGAAGACAACTGTACTGAAAAGTAAGAAACTAGCTGCATATTGATGTCAGATAAAGTATACCTTTATACAGGGGTGGGTTTTGTTTAATTTTGGGGGTTTGAAAGACACAATGTTCTCTTGTCAGTTTGCTAAGATCCTGCAAGTTCCAGTATGCATTAGAAAGGACATGTTCTCAAACACTGAACACCCACAGTGCCAACTACAAGATAGTTTTCTGAAAAAGATGTCATCCTCACTGAAGAAAATACCATTAACTGCTACGTTTTGGGGACATTAATATTTTAACGTATTATGCAAGGTACTGCAATATCTGACCTTGATGTTGTTTAGAAGGACTTCAGAAACTGAGTGGGGTTTTCAGACATGACTATACTTGGCTCAACTCTGTTCTCTCCAAATAAAATTAATTATACTACTGGATTCATTCATAGCAGAACTAAATAGATGTTAAGGCCTATTAAAAATCCTTTAGAGCTTTTATTAAATAAAAAATTTACCATAATTTTGACATTTATGCCGGCAATGTAGATTGTAAGAATCCCTAGAGTCATATCATAGTTTGCAATACTCAGAAAAACAGCCTCCTGTTTTTGCTGTTCTGGTAGGGTAAGACAAATTTAGGTTTAATCTTTTTTCAGCAAATTTTGCAGCTCCACTGGTTTGGTGACTGCAATAATCAGGTAAGAGTTAACCAAGGAGTTGCATCAGCTTGAGTTACTTTTGGAGAGCTGAAGCAAAAAGCTACTAGATGCAGAGGGGCTGTAATCATGCAGCAAATTGAGGTTATATGTTCTTTGATGATTCCTTGCAGCATCTTCTTCAAGGAGACTAAAGGCATGGAGAAAAAATCCTGAACAGGAAATCTTAGGCAGAAACTTTAAACAGAACTTGGAAACAGTTGGAAAGTCACAGCATGGAAAAAAAAGTCTGCAGAGAAGCAGATTGCAGCTGGGGAGCAAGGACATGCCTAAGCTTGCAAAGAATAGCCAAATTTAGATAAGACTGTGTGTGTCTAAGGATTTGTTATTTTAATCTTTCTGCTTGCAAAACTCCTATGGAAAAACAAATCACATGCTGCTTGGTGCAAGTAGTTCCCTTTGACTGTACATGGTGGTTCATGGCAGCTCTAGCAGCAGGAAACAGAGCAATTGCTCTGACCACTCAGAAGCAAATCAAGGGGAAAGGGGGTCAGTCACAGAAACCCACCAGGAACAAAAGGCATGCTTGGGCCTGAAGGTCATAGAAGAAAGGAAACGTAGTTTTACCTGCTCTGCTTTACTGCAAGACACTCCCGTCAACACCATGGGAACCTTCATGGGGCAGCAGAGGTTAATTACATTTAATTTTTCAATCTTTTATTTCATGCAGGATTTTACCTTTCAGGTGATTCCTTATGAATTCCCTTCCACAAAGTAAATCCTTCTTTTACAGATTTTCTTCCTTTGTGATACAGTCACCTAGTCAATGGCCTGCAGTTACAGAAAGCTCCAACAGCAGCATTCATTGGCCCTGTTTTGAAGCCATCAATACCCCAACCTACAGTAAACACACTGGGACTGGAAACCAAAGAAACAATCCCACAGGTGACATCTCCCTGGTGGAATCTCCCATCACACTACACAAAGCACTCATTCCAGGTATTTAGCCTGCTGCTATGAATGAAACACAAAATAACAGTATTGGAGAACTGGAGTCTCTTAGTCATTTGAAGTGTTTATCATCAGTACCTGGAATTTCACACAGCAGTGAAGTGGAAGGCAACGAAGAACATTGAATCATTGACACTCTTGTCACCCTTTCTGTTAATCACAAGTTTGGACTGATAAGTGACAGTTCCAAGTATCTTGTTAGAAGTAAGAGTTGTGGGTGGTCATCATTACTAGGAATGAGGCAAGCTTTAATGACTTCAGTTCAAGATCATCACCTTTGGAATATCTGAGAAGGAAAATCAAGCCCAGTGTGTAACACAGCTTACACAAGGCAGGCAAATCCAAGAGATGTGATGTCTTATTGCCGTACCCATGCAACTGAATTAACAGAATTTGAAAGGGATTGACACACAGCTTGTAACAAGAAAGACATTCGTAGTCCAAAAGACTAATTAAGGTCTTCTCTGGTTAATAAGAGAATGACATGAAGATATGAAAATGTACAAATATAGCATTTTGAGATATGTTATATATATTCACAGCATGAACAATTGCTTCTAGTGCATAATACTACATACAAAAAGCCAAAATATCATTGTATGCTATAAGGGAAAACCACCTTAGATTCATGTTGCTGGAATCTATTACTACTTTGTAGCTAATACTGTATCAGATCTGACTTCTACTTTCTCCCATACTGTCTCTGGAGACCTCCCTGAGAGGAGAACAAACGGCAGCTGGAGTCTTTGCAGTGCTAGAACTGGTCACTGGAGCAAAGCAGTCAGCAAGGGACAAATCCAAGCGGTAGCCACCAGCAAAGAGGAATGCTTCATGCTGGGATGTGGTCAGCATGGCCTGCAACCCACCTCTGCTATCAGCTGCTGAAATAGTAGTTGGTGGGAGTGAAAGAAAATAGACTAGCAGCCTAAAGAATCCCTCTGAAGGGAGACAGGAAGGAACATTCTGCAGGTTTTTTTTGTTATAGGTTCATTCCTGTAATAGCAGCTGGACTGCATCAAAGAGGTATCTGCCAATGTACAACATTTACTTTTTGCATTTTCCACAAATTGTTTGGGGTTTCTAAACGTTAGTCTAACACCCACTTGGATATTTTTCCTACATAAACATAAAAAGGGAAAGATGATGGTGATCAGAATGTATTATTTTAAGTGAATATGTAAGTAAGAAAAAATAAAAACTAAGTATTGCCTGAAATCCTTTTTCTTAAATTAAAAAAACTCCCAATATGTAAAACCATCTAACAATAGTTTAATCTTAGCCTGGAAGGATAGTGCCCTCTGGTGATAAAAAATTCCCTGTTATTTAAAGGTATGAAGTTAATTTCTTGTTTTTTCTTATGACACTTCAAAGCAGCTGCATTAAACTACTCCATTTCCGAAGCATTGTTTCTGACATATGCTTAATTAAAAAGCTTTTATTTGTAGCAAAGGTATCTGATTATGTGTGTTTACAAAAAATCTAACAAATTAACATTTTCTTACATGATGCAAACAGCTGATTATGATTCTGCTGCTCTGCACATTCTCAGTATTCATTATGATTAGCAGGAATTTTATAGAGGCAAGAGTTACATACTTTATGGTTATGCCTTTTAAGAACAGAGTTCTAACATTCAGTCATTCTCCTGCTCCAGTTCCCAGTGAGTTCATCTAGTTAAGTACAGGAAAGAAAATATCTTCATATTTGACCCTATTTACAAAAAAAGATTCTACACCCATTATGTGTTTCAAAAATCTCACTAATTCATTCACATACAAGTAAATAAGTACATTTGAGTGGAAATATATATATATATATATTTAAAACTAAGGAATCTTGCCCAAAAAGTACTGAAATAACAAAATGGGAAAAGGACCAACATATTGATTATATTACCCATATCACAATACTAACCAGTGTTACTCAGAGATACACCTCCTGGGTTATGTAGAACATAACTATTGTGCAATTCCTGTAATCTTCATTTCACCTCATATCATAGCTTAATCTCTAAAATATCTAGTTTGTTTGAAATATTGCTGCCCCAGTCTACATCCCTCAAAAAGGAAGAGAAAAAAAAAAGGGATGGGGGTGAGGTTGCTGAGAGAAGTGAATTCCTTCTGACAGCAGGACAGATGCCTTAAAACACAGCTGTGTGAATGCTGGTGTGAACCTGCCTGTGCTCATGAAAAGGAAAGCTGGGAGATGGAGAAATCTTATAGTCTGTGCCAGACATGACATTTCTAATCACTAGCCATGTCTCACATTGAATCCTTCCAGCCATTCAGACTGCAATTCCTTAGAGATTTTTTGTTAGTGTTTTTCCATAACTGCATGCCCAGAACAAGAACCTTCCTCAAAGAGATTAAAGTAGGCTAATTCTGCCTTGGAAAAGGGTGGAAGCGTGACAGTGAATAACAGGAAAGCTCTGGAGAGCTGAAGCACACTACCGTGGCAATTGGAGGAAGCATTATCCACCTTCCCACACACTGCAGCAACAGCAGCAGTTGCCCTTAGACTGTTTAAGGACTACACACTGCCTGTACCAGTTATTTTTGACACTCCACATGGTCCAGTGACCCAGACAACTCCCTGTGCTTATACTGCATCACTGTTGCTGGTTCTGTAGCAGCATGTACCGTAATAATAAAACAATAAATTGTCTAGAATGCCCCTAAAAATAGGATATGTTCAAGGTTTTAAGTAGTTCCCCTCACGGCAATATTTCAGAAGAAAAGGACAACAGTAAATGACCACTGAAATGAAAGAAGGTTCACTTTCATTGCCCTTTTCCAAGATAGGCCTACTCAAAGATTTGAGCAGAACCACTTCATAGTATGTATCTGTCCTACTGCTTTTTAACAACTCTATGTTTTACAGGATGTAGTTTTGAGAATTTGAAGGTAGGAATAGTAAGAAAGCCAATTTTATCTGAATCTATGCTAGTGAGCATGTTTAAAGTAGCATTAACATTCTATTTACAGTTCATACAAGATTAAATTCATATTTTTGAATTAAATGACTTCCTGTACACTGCCTTTCAAAATTTAAGCAGTAATCACGTGGGGAAAGACTGTATAAAATGTAGTTTAAAAGCTGAAAATTAAGTTGCCAGTAGGAACATTTCTATTCTCCTTAGAGCAGAAAATTATACAAGTGAAATTTGCTTCCATTTAACCAATACTTAAAAGTTATCTTTGTGATGCAGGACCCAGTTCTGCAAATTAGCCTGCATTTTCCACTGTCTTAGATGTTTGCACTTGTTTTCTAACAAAAATAGCTGGGTCAGATGTTTATGATGTTGAGCAGTGAGGATCATGGTAAAAGCTTTAGTTATGTATTTAAATTTTCCATGAGCATTTGACATTACCAAAATGTATTAGTGTTAAAAAGATCAAGTATAAATTACTGTATTTCTTATTTAAATAGTAGCAGAAACAGGAAAGTATTTGAAATTAAAACTGAATCAACAAGATCATGTAATATGCTGCAGAGTTACCTTAAAGCTTTTTAAGTTGTCCACCAGTCATTTTAGGCTAGAGGGAGTTGCTATGTACACTGCACTTCTGAAACTAAATAATTCGCTTCCACGTGCAGATCTTCATTTTGGAGTAGTTTCGGCATGTAGAACAGCAGCCATGCCAGAATCAAGCTGGCTACTCCTAGGAAAAGTAACTATCTTCCCTTTCTTGCCCATTCCCAGCAGTAGAAACAAAACAAGCTCCATGTGGCTCACACTCTTGCTCCTCTTCCCACAGCAAGATTTAGGGTTATATCAGGCTTCAACCTTTACGTAAGATGATTCGGTTTTGATAGGGTGCCTTCAGTTGACCCTGTTATTCCTACTGCCCAACTCACTTTTCCAGATTTCAATTATTTATTTGCCCCTGTATATGCTGAACAGTCAATAGTGAAAAGAAGATCCCAAAATTAAGATTTAAGAGTGGAAAACTCATATACCTTTAGCGCACAACACAGACAACAAGAGTAACCAAGAGTTAACACCGTAAATATCAGCGTGTATTTTATGAAGGAATTCTTTGAAATGAGGCTTAAGGGAGAAAAACGTTCTGTCAGTTATTAGTTGAGGATACAAATGAAGGGTGCTCATATAGACAAGCTTCATTATTTGAATTGCCGAGGTGAGTATCCCCCGAGGGGACGCCTTGAACCCCTGAGCGGGGGGAAGCTCAGCGTCCCGGAGCC
>NW_009935806.1:0-4882 GCF_000696875.1 Nestor notabilis | reverse complement strand
CATTGAGCCGTTTACTGCAACTCTGTGTGTGCGACCATCCAGCCACTTCTTTATCCACTGAGTGGTCCATCCATCAAATTGATGTCTCTCCAATTTAGAGACAAGGATTTCTATGTGTGGGTTTGTTTTTTTTTTTCCTGAGCACAATTTCCATGACTTTTATACAGTAAATCTTGCAGCAATGCTGCAAAGTAGTCACTAGAACTGACATGACATTTCAGGAAGTTTTTGTACTTAATTTCACACTGTACACAGAGTAAATAACCAGGCCCTGTTCCATTCCACTTTACATCCCACTAAGGTTGTAAGGTTGGCACAACTTGCTTTGGGCTGAATGATCCACAGAGCCTGAACCCACAACCTCTGTGACTACAGTTATAATTTTCTATGACTGGGGCTAAGCCCACTAAATTCATTACCTCAGAGGCAGCAAGAGCCTTATCAACCTCCTCTGCACTTCAGACATGGGAAGGAACTAAAAAACATCAGAGAGAGCATAATGCCAAACATAACCCACTTGTAGAAGAAGTCCTAAATCTGGCTTGTCTAACATGAAAGCCTCACCTGCCCATTTCACTTTAGTCATCATAAAAAAATCAGAGATTCTCTTCAACAAATGCTACTTAACACAGCACCTGACTTCTTGGAAAATAATTCAGCCAAGCTTACAGCTCATGCAAACCTGTGTGATCTATCTCTTTAAAACAAGATAAAATGGTGCTTTTCATTTCAGAGACAGTGAGAGAGAACAGGACTAAGGGATTCTGCGATAAGGGCATTGTGTCAGTTGAATATTAAAACAATCTCATAAAACCTAAGTGATACGCTAACAGCTAAGCAGAGATGGGATAAGTTCTGCAGGAATGGGGAAAAAAACCCTGGTTATTAACAAATACATTCTTTGCAAAGGTCACGAAATGTTCCAGATGAAAATGTTCACCATTAAAAGTAGTCTCAATGGGATGAGTAAGTCAACACTGTGTGGAGAGTTTTTAGCCAAAATTTGACTGAATTTTTATCTGTGTTTCAGGCTTTCTCTTCCTGTAGCATGAACCACCTCTCAGGATCTGAGAGGGCTCAGCTCCTGGTGGCCACTTCAGTACACTTGCATAATAGGGTCCTGTCTGGTTGGACATTAGCTCAGTTTCACTTTTCAGTAATAACTCCCTTTTTAGGCATCACTGATGGTGATTAGGATTGTCTTTTCTAACTTGATTGAATCTGGCATATAATGAGAGAGGGCTTCTTAGTGTTTACCTGAAAAGGATCTTCTGAGCCCTCTTTTGCAGGGACTCAGATGTTCCCCTGCACTGAAATCTCAGATGACTATCACATTTTATGCGCTGGGAGGCTGAAGTCACTCTCCAGTAACTATTCCCTTGTGTGGAAAGTGATTTTTGATAGGAAGCTTTCATGAAAGGAACCAAAGTCCTTTGTAGTCACTGTATTTGCATGATAATACAACTAACAAGTCGTGTTAAAACAACATTGCTAATGATTTTGCCTTGCTCATCTCTATAGTGGCTAAGGAAACATTATGAATGCAAAGCAAATAGAGTGTTCAAGCCAATTCAGGATCCACATGGCATCTGTCATCCGTCCCCCATCACAGAAACAACCCTGCTTTACATCAGTATGGACTACCTTCCCCATGTCTTTCCTCCAATATCAGTTGCTGAAACTACTGTGATAATTACTGTTTGACCTCTGTGACCTGTTTGTTAAGTTTTGCAGCCAGAAAAGAAGGGATATTCAATTTTGACTTCAAAACCAACATAATCTGTTTCTCAGCATTGACCTGCTGTTTGTCTCTTACCGGGAAGCAAATATATGCAGTGATTAGGTAGGCACATAGAAAGCTTATTAATAGAGAGCCAATCAGCATGCCAAATACTTTGCTATTTACTTTTGTGAAAGGCTGGTGAACCCACTGGTTTGCTTTTGGTGGGTTTTTTTTCAGTTTTCTCCTTTCTGCTTGCATTGCCTCCAGGAGAGCTGATCTATTTGTGAGCATCTCATTTTAATCTCCATTACTCCAATTAAGATAGTGTCTCTAATTGCTTATTTTTTTAAATTTCCAGGGTTTTCAGAGTCACATAGACCTTAGCCTGACAGACCAAGGGTACATAGTGTGTCACAGCACTGATGCCCATCAGAAAAAAGCTATAGATAGGAAGTAAGCCAATACATTGATGGCCTGCAAAGTCCTAGGGTACTGTTAGTCAGAGAAGAAACGAGAAATGTATATGAAGGGAGGGGTGGAGTCCTGGGGTCCTACACCCTTCACCCTCAACAAATGAGAAGAGTCCTATTCGTTTTGCATTGAGAAAACCTGAAAAAAGTCCTTCGCCTCTCTCTGAACTCCTGGATCTCAAAGACATAGTAAATTTGGTTGTAGAAATGGGAGGTAAAGCTTCAGTGACAGGAATCCAGCAAAATTTTATGCTATTTCTCTCTTGGGGAAGTAACTGAGTATATCTCATCCTGAAGCAAGCTTTCCTGCAAGTTTCAAGTCTTCTACGCCCTTATTTCTTCACACTTTGCCATCTGTGTGCTGGTTCATATCATGGCTCTGTACCAGGTCAGTCACTACAGGTGAGCCATGATAACACATCCTTGTGCTATCCTTCCTTCTCCCAAGGTCCTTAGTTCATTCACACATCCCACCTACCTTAAAATTAAACACAATTAAGTCTCTGTGGAGAAATTCTCTTTCCTGAGGTGGGCAAGTAGTACTCAGTACTCTTAATATCTTCATGAGCCAGAATCACACTTGCAGTGATTTCTGATTACAGTCCAGGGAAATTGCTTCTGTAAAACCTTTGGAGTTTTGTTTGACTGTTTTTATTCTGTCTTCTATATCTGGAAAACTGTTCAAGAGATTTGTGTATCAATTCCTCACAAGTATGTTGTGTTCATTAAACTGCCTGAGCAGGAGCGCTGTGCATCAAGAAGCACTTCCAACCTGTTGGATCTGTTTTTCCCAGATATCTGTTCTGATTAAAGCAAGTGCAGGGGTTCATGGTTTCCTCAGGTATGAAATGCTGCCTATGACTTCTTTCCAGAGAAGTCTTAAAGTGGGTCCTCAAGTCCTTCCACAAGGTGCTACCACCCTGCTGCATGGTCAGAGACATGCTGAGCTGACTGTAAGCTGGAACCTGTCCAACAAAAGGCTCAGCAATTGTGGATGTCCAAATGTATATTTTGATTATGAAGAACTTACATAATTCTAACTGTAGCTTTCTGCTGCATCTCTGGCTCTGAGGATGTTTCAGTGCAGTTCAAAACATGAAGATTGAGCAGCTGGACTTGGAGGAAGGGAAAATAACCAGCCCTACTGACCTTTTCCTCTAGACTATTCAGTTGCTGCATCTTCTGTATTATTGTATCAAGCTTCAAAATAGAGCCAGAAAGCCCAGTAAGCAACATGCAATTATCTACTCTAGGTGTTACCGTTCCTGCCCTTTCTCAGCTATTACTCTTCCTCTGTGTAGGCAGCAGAAAGAGACATGTTTATTAGCTCACATTCAGCTGTGCTTGATTGATATGTACACAATAGCGAAGTAGCTCTTAGAACGGTTTCATTTTTGATGAAGGATCCTGATTTAATTGTCATACTCTTTTGTCAAGCATTTGTATGTTGCTGAAGCAGCTAAGGTTACACACTAGCACGATTAATGAACTGCATGTTCTGTTTATGCAAAACTGACACTAGGTTAAGTGACTACATGCAAAAAAAAAAAAGATCTTGGCTAATAATTGGCTAAGGACTGAGGGCAAGGTAGTCAAAATTGCAAGCATCCAGGGCCTTTCTTAGAAAGTATTCTATTTTTAGACAGGAAATCTCTTACTCCTTTGAGAGTTATGATGTTAATAGTCGCTGTTCTCAACCATTTTAATGAAGACATATAATAGTGTGGTAGTTTTTATATTTTTACAGTGAGTGCTTAAGATATTGAACAGGGTTTTATGTGGAAGTAGGTTAATTTCCCAGATCCATCACAGACACTTCATATAATAGAGCCCAATTTAATCATCTTTGAAGAGGACATTTCCCATCAAATTCAGTGATATTTAAATTAGATTAAAAATTTTCAGATATGACTCCTAATTCTCATTCCTCAGTTATCCTGGTGGTGAGAGAGGCAGAAACAGAGAAAATAAAAGAGCTAATGAAGATTATTTGCCTGTGTGTGATCAAGATAAATAGATGAAATCTGGGTACTCTTCTAATATTTATCATGTAAGTATTCAGATAGAAAAGACATAATATCTTTTCACAGTCAGAATAAACTTTCTCTTGGGTTTTTGGCCAATGTAGTGCATACTATTCATATGTGACACTGCCAGGTATTATGGAGAATGGTCAATGGCAGAATTTATACAAAATTGGATGAAACTTTTAGTTTTAAAAATTGATTCTCTTTAAAACAGCTCTAACTGGAAGGACGCACGAGAAAATACATGAAAAAAGTTAGTTTTTAATGTAGTGCATTTTTTAATATACACCATCTATTTACTAAGTATAGCGCTTAAGAATAATCTCTTTTGTGAGAAAAGCTGTATGAGAATGATAGTGAGATTCAAATGCAGAAATTCAGAACGAATAATTTCCTGAGGTGATTTCTCATAGAACAGTTACATCTGCAACAGAGCAATCTTAGGAGCGATGCTATAGAGAAGAATAAGGCCAGATCCTCAGCCACTGGCAGAATTAACTACTGAAGATAATAAAAGCCAATGAATAAAACACCCATTGGAACCCAGTGAAAAGTGTTTCACCTTTCAAAAGTCAGGACTCATATCAGCAAGAGAAAGGTCGGCATAATATGACAGACTATATTCATAGAATCGCAGAATCATAGAATAGTTAGGGTTGGAA
>NW_009935805.1:0-5130 GCF_000696875.1 Nestor notabilis | reverse complement strand
ATAGCAGCCTTCCAGTATCTGAACAGGGCCTTTAAGGATGGGACTCTTTGTTAGGGACTGTAGTGGCAGGACAAGGGGTAATGGCTTTAAACTTAAACGGGAAGTTTAGATTAGATATAAGGAAGAAGTTCTTCACAGTGAGGGTGGTGAGGCACTGGAATGGGTTGCCCAAGGAAGTTGTGAATGCTCCATCCCTGATGGTGTTCAAGGCCAGGTTGGACAGAGCCTTGGGCGACATGGTTTAGTGTGAGGTGTCCCTGCCCATGGCAGGGGGGTTGTAACTAGATGATCTTAAGGGCCTTTCCAACGTAAACCATTCTATGTGCTGTGGCTGCAGTGCTCAGCCTCACATGGTTACCTGTACATTCCTGTGTGAGGTGGAGGAGGGCAAGGAGCCACAGCAAGGTGCCCTGGGCTTTGGGAGCCTCCAGTCAGCACTTCTACTGGTGGGATGAGAGTTTCTTACCCCAACCCCATGCCTCATCCATGTACTTGAAGCTGTCATAGAGGGGAAAGGGTTATGGCCCTGCTGATTTTAGACATCCCTGGGCGCATACATTTGGTTTGTGTGTAGCTGCTAAAAGCCTGACATGGTATGGCCACTGTCACTTCAGTCTAGCTTGATCAGAAGAGAGTGAAGCTCTGTAGGCAGTTGCTTGGTCTAGACATTCCTTAGCAGGCAAACAGGAGCTGCCAAGGTCTCACAGTTTTCTTAAGGACATCATGAAGAGAGCAGTATTACCAGGGCACTGCTACCAAATTGTATCCTAGAATCCCAGACTGGTTTGGGTTGGAAGGGGCCTTAAAGCTCATCCAGTTCCAACCCCCTGCCATGGGCAGGGACACCTTCCACTAGACCGCGTTGCTCCAAGCCCTGTCCAACCTGGCCTTGAACACTGCCAGGGATGGGGCAGCCACAGCTTCTCTGGGCACCCTGTGCCAGTGCCTCAGCACCCTCATAGGGAAGAACTTCTGCCTGAGATCTTAGTCTCCCCTCCTATTACTCTGATCCTGGAAAGAAGGGCACACCATTGAAAACAGCCAGGGTGGCAGAAGCTTCCCCCCCCCCCTATCTGTCACTGCAGGCTCTGGTGGGACACCCCTGGCTGCAGAAACTGGAGAGATCTTTGTCCTTAATGATCAGTGCTTAAAACTCCTGTACAAATACAGTATCTTCTTTTCTTGGAATATCAATATATTTCCCAGTTTTTCTCTCCACTCCAGGTGTGAATAACTCCAGGTTGTGATCCATTTAATGGAAGAATGGGCTGAATACATGTTTCTCACTGCAGCTTAAGTCACAGCCATGGAGACCCATCCTTACCTGGCCCTCAGCAGAGCAGATTTACACTCTACCTCCCTTTCATGTTTCCTCTGGAGCTACTAAATGACATTCCCACTGCTTCCTCCCACGCCTGCATAGTTGCGTCTGTGAACTGCTGTGAGAAACTAGTATTTTTGGTCTTGTGAAAATAATGTTTCTAATGTCCTGGCTTCGAAACTCTTTCTGTGAGACCAGACCCCTCACAATGGTCCTAATCGTGGCTGTCCTTTGGGATCAAGTGAGCTGAAAGCCTTGGAGACAGCACAGAGCCATGAAAACCTTCCTAATGGGAACCTGCCAAACATATTAGACATTCTGGTGTTTGGTCTATTTACTAAGGGCTTACTCTGGGGATGGTGAAATATCAAACTGAGGAAAAGCTCCTCCTCAAACACGAGAGCCTGAACCTTCTGCCACACCTTGAGTAGCCCAGGTGGGACATGACAGCCCCTGTGTCATGCAGAACTGGTGCCCGAGCTGTCTCACTGATGCTCATACTCAGTGTTCTCCTTGTCCCTGATGGTATCTGAGCCTCTGAGTTTCTTCTGCTGGACATTTGCCATGTCTCTCCTCTTCCTTTCCAGTCTCTGCTATGGAATAGTCTTCCCCCACCCTTTTCCGATTGTGCACAGAGACATTACAACGACTTAGCAGACATCCTGCTCAGGAACATTTGACCTTATGTCATCCCTCTAATTAGAAGTTGGGATCAGCATCATCTTCCACAGCAGCACAGACTGGCCTTTCCTCAGGGAAGAGGCTGCTGGTAAAGTGGTGGCTCTAATTTATCCTCAGATCCATATTATCCATATCAGTCCTTGGATGAGAAGTAGCTAAAGCTTTCATCTCTTTTCTGATTCCTACCACACACCCCATGTAGCAGACAAGCAGCCTTTGCCAACCATCATTCAGAGACTATGATCTTGCAGACCCTTTTTAATACTGCATTTCCTTATTATTATTCCTTCTGTTTGCTGGTTCCCAGTGCTGGCACAGCCTGAAATGCCTCTTCGCACAGGCACAGGGTTTGAGAAGGAAAACGTGATTCGCTGCATACAAAACTCCATCCTAGAGAGAAATTCTGCCTTGAGAAGCACTTATTCTTTCCTAAGCAGAACAGCATGTGACAACGCTGGAGGGAAATCCCAGTAATTACACTGCACTGGAGGCTCTGGTTGTGGTCTGGAGAGTTTTCCCTGATCTTGCAGCTGGATTGTACCTTGTTCTGCTGTGAATTCACATGTGAATGCACCATCAGGCCCACAGGAGTGTTGCATGTGTGTATAGTCCATCCATATGATGACTTACACTCTCAGAAGCATAAGGCAGGAAAGTCTCTTGCTTTGTCATCATGCAGATGAATGAGTTGCTGTCCTTCTGCCCTGATCCTGCTGCCACAACACTATCTTCTTGCTTAAGTCAAGCTCTTAGAGATTTACTCCTCGTGCTTAGACCTGCTGATTACACCATCACAGAATCACAGACTGATGGAAGCTGGAAAGGCCCTCTCAAGATCATCTGGTCAACACCCACCCTCACCCCCAAGCAGGGGCACTCAAAGCACCACGTCCAGATGGCTTTTGGGAATCTCTGAGGATGGAGATTCCATCCCTGGACAATCTGTGCTAGTGCTTGGACACCCTCACAGTAACCAAGTGTTCCCTGCTCTTCAAACAGGATTGAGAATCGCATCAAGTAGATGGATCAAGCTGAGCTCCAGACTCATCCCATCTGGATCTGCAGCCCCTGCAGAGCCTCAGAGCACCACACAAAGGCAGATGTGCGCACTGCTAGATCAGGGGTTTCTGCTCTACATCCCCCAGAGTGTCCCCCCGTGCTCTGTGCAGGCAGGATCTGTGCTACCAGCTCCAGAAAAGCTGTCAAAGATCAGGTCAGGTATCTGACTTAATGAGCAGGCAGCTCTTGTCAACTGCAGAGGGCTTGGATACCCCCAAAAAGCAAAGGGACACCTGAACAGCCCCTGGATAGAGTTGCTCAGGAGCAGAGACAACCAGAACTGCAAGTCTTCAAATCAAAGATCTGAGTTACGGCATCTTCTAGCTCACCATAACACAAGGACAGGAAAGAGGCAGCAGGCATGAACTGAAACACATCAAACCACAGCTGGAGCACTTCTGCTCTGGAGACAGGCTGAGAGAGCCGGGCTTGTTCAGCCTGGAGAAGAGAAGGATCCTTAAGGGGAGACCTCAGAGCAGCTCCCAGTGCCTAAAAGGGCTACAAGAAACCTGGAGAGGGGATTTGGATGAGGGCCTGTAGGGACAGGCCAAGGGGGAATGGCTTTAACCTGCCAGAGGAGAGATTGAGATGAGATCTTAGGCAGAAGCTCTTCCCTGTGAGGGTGGTGAGGCCCTGGCACAGGTTGCCCAGAGGATCTGCTCCCTCCTGCAGTGTGCTACCATCAGCTCCTGGAACAATCCCACTGCCTTCTCTACGCTGCTCCTCTCTCATGATGCTTCCCATCAGTGTGGGCTCTAGTTTGGTTTCCACCATCAGACCAAGGAAGTGAGAAATCACTTGAATGAGCTCTTGGGCTGGCCCTGGCAAGTGGCAGGACTGAGAACCAGGGTCTAAAAAAAGAGAAGTAACATCGAGGAGATTCCTGCCTGCTCCTCACAACTTTGGATCCAATGGTGGACAGCAATGAGAGGAATGGATTTTCTTTCCCGAGCAATCCAGGTACACACAGGTCCCTCCTTTCCACTTCCCTTGCTCTGTGAGAGTTTCTGCACAGGCTTTGCCCTCTGAGGCCCTGCTCCCCAGGGAATGTGGTTGTGAATGGCAGCAGCTCAGATAGAGTCAGCAGGACATCTGCTATTTCATTCTACCTTTATCTGCTATTTCAATTTGCTTTTTTCTGCTATTTCCTCTTGCAGAGGCCAGGTCAGCTGGGCTCTTTGGGATGTGAGATGGGAGGACAGGGAGGGTTGTGTTCAGCCCCTGGCATACAGACAAACCAAACTGGGCAGCACTGAGCATGGATCCCCTTACCCATGGGGATACAAACCCCTCAGGGAAACCAGCCAACCCAGAGGAGTTCACACCTTGAGGCTCCGAGGCAGCAGATGAGCCCTCGGGCAGCAGGAGAAGAGATGGAGCCAGGCTGGGAGCACCAAAGTGGCACAGAGCATCACCCCCAGCCTCGCTGGATGCAGCTCTCTGGAGCACAGAGGGGTCCCTTGTCCCCAGAGCCAGAGGTGGCAAGGTCCTGACACCCCATGGGGTGCCCAGAGCTCGTGTCTCAGCCAGCTGAGGACTAACGCATTCATCACTGCCCAGTCCCCAGCACTGCACGTTGCCAATCTGTCACCTTGAGGGTGGTGGGACCCTTGGCTGCCTGGGCAGTGTGGTGGAGCCAGTCAGGCTTTGCTGGCTGACATTGCCTGGTCTTGGACCTTGCCACTTCAGCCCATTTTACAGATTCCCCTTTGCCAGCCCGTTTTGTGGGAACTTTGGTGGAGGAGTCAGTGTTGGAGGTTATCCACGAGCCCACGGCCTGTTAACAGAGCAGTCCCCAAGGGAGGACGGTGGATGAGCCATGCACAAAAAGATAGGTTTGGGCAGCAATTAATGTTTTATAAAAGCAAGAACTCTCACTGTTTCTGAACTACGAGAGCAGGGGCCAGGGAGCAGAGCAGGAGGAGGAAGTGGGTAGGATGTGGAGCAGCGGAGCTCTGAGGGAGGGCTGCCATCAGAGCCATCGGGCATGGCAATTGGATCCCCTCCAACCATGGGTGCCCCCTAATCCTACGTGCCCTCCAATCCCGGGTGCACCCCAAGACTGCATG
>NW_009935804.1:37774-38031 GCF_000696875.1 Nestor notabilis | reverse complement strand
CGTACCCTCGGGGGCCCGCCCGTCCTTCCCGCCAAGCGCCTTGCGCTGCACGGGGCTGGGGCTTCCTCGGGCGGGGAGAGCCTGTGGGGAGCAGAGGGGATTTTTACCCCCTGGGGTGGCTGCGATCGGGAAGGAACCTGGTGCGGCTGGTGGGGGGACAGCCCTGATGGCCAGGGGAATGGGCCTGAGGTGGCCTTTGCTTTGGCTCTGCCAGGGCGAAGCAGGTTTGAAGACACCCTAAAGCTTTTTCACTATGT
>NW_009935804.1:8694-37761 GCF_000696875.1 Nestor notabilis | reverse complement strand
GCTGGAAATTGTGGGAGTTATTGAATGAAGGTGGTATTAAAGATCAGAAGAATGTAAAGTGCTGTCTGTACCACCTGCCGCCCCCCTCCAGAAGCCGAGGGGAGCATCTGCTTGGTTCTAGGTGGCTGTGTCCAGCACCAGTCCTGCTTTTGGCTTGTGACCGCATGTCTGCACAGTGAGATGTGAAGGTGCTAGCTGACACACAGTTCTGATGCATTCATGTCAGGATGGTTTATAAGCGGGAGCTGGGAACATGTGCTTTAGGTATGGTCTCCATGTTCATACTGTACAGGCATTGTTCGCTCCTTTTTATGGTAAAACGCTTTAATGCATGTACTGGATAACATGAAGATGAATGTTCATGGGTGTCCTGCTAAAGCTATTTGGAAGATTTGGCAGACTCTTCTGTTCGGCTTTTACTTAGCTGGCAAGCCCTGAGTATAGGTGAGCCTGTGTTGTGTCTCTGTTTGTTTGTTTTTCCTGCTGCTACTATACTTACACATCTGGTAAGAGAGCTAAATCCATTTCCCTAACCTTAGAGAAGTGCAGTGTTTAGCAAAGTACTACCTTTTGCTAAACTGTTTGCCAAACCTTGTTTGCACCTTTATGTTCTGTGTAAACAAGGTTTGGTTATGTTTGTTGGGTACTTCCTGTCTGTAACCAGGGAATTTGGACAGAAAGTGTAAATTTGAAATGGTCTAAAGAAACCTAGAAAAAGTTGTTAGACCTGATATTAGGTATGAATACGTACAACAATCTACATCTGACTGACAGTGGAGCATTTCTGAAAAGTAGGCCTAATGTGTCTTGAACCTGAATATCCATGATGAAAGGCTGCTTGCGTATTTTTTTAACGCAGTAATTTTTGGGCTGGTTCCATTTGGGTATTGGCAGTTTCTGTCTTGCGTGGTTCATCCTATGCTTTTGGCTGTGGTTCATCCTATGCTTTTGGCTGTCTTGAAGGTATGCTCTGCAATGCCTTTGTGTTGTGCTGGTGGTACTTGGTGATCTGCCTGTTTCACGTTTCCTTTTTCTGGCATAGAAAGTGTCCCTGAAGGTCCTGTCAAGCTACACGTTATTGCAATTTTAGAGTGATTAGAATTTGGGAAAGGTACTAGCTTGGGTACAATACTGTGTTTTGGAGGTATGCTGAGCATTCACCTTAAAATTTTTAGCGTCCTTGGCAGTGCATGTTGCATAACTTACTTAAATTTATAGATACAGTGGTGAAATTTTTTATTTCTGTTAGTTTTCTGTATTGTAGTAGCAGCTGTTTTCAGAGATGGGGACCTTTGTGATGTGCAGATACCTAGGAAGAGGCATAAGCTGTTAATAGGCACACACAGGGGAAAGGATTGCTTAGTTTCTAGCACATCTGTAAGGTGTTTGGTTGAAGCCTGGCTTCCAAATGCATCAAATCTTGACCTGGAGACAACACAAAATGGAAAAATAATTGCAGTTGTACAGCTGTCCTCCTTCAGTTCCTTTATTTCTGCTGGTTTTACGTCCAGTATAGCAAAACCATTGTGTGCTTCACAGGAATGGGCCTTTTGTAGTTCTGCTTTTTCATACTGGAGTGCTTGAATGAGGCATGAGGAAAATGGCCTATCCACCCTGCAGATACCTGCCCCTTTCTTCCAGACCCTGTAGAGAAGTGCTGGGCCAGAGGATTCTCAATTGTCTAGAGCTCACCTCCAGGCCAAGAGTCTGGCAGCAGCAGAAAGAGCAGTAGGAATGTGGGGTTTTCCTAGGAATTTTCAACTGAATTGCCTGTTGTAGAAAGGGGGAAATGTTTCTGACTACATCAACTGCAGAATCTTTTCAGTGACTATCTTGTAGGAGATCGGTTTTGTTACTTTATCTTTTAGTCCAGAGAAGTGTTCGTAAGTCAGTCGAATATTAACAAATGAGGTGAATCAGTCAAGTAGTGTTACAACTACGTATATCTGGGTTTCTCTGTGTGTGTGTGTGTTAAATCAAAACTCTTAAGTATTGTGAACTTTCTTCTCCTGCCACTAAGCATCCCTTCCCCAAAGAAAGGTGGAAAAAAAACCCCACCTAATTCAGAGTCATGTCAGTTATTTAAGCAAAAATCAGGTAGATAGTGGCATTCGTATTTTTGTGAAACATGTAAAGAGAATGAATACTTTGAGAGTGAGAGACTCCTTGCCTCTTCAAGGAAAACTTGATAAGGATATAAAGCTAGCTCACACCTAGAAAGTCTTGGAAGACTCAGAAAGGGTACAAAGGAAAATAGACATTTTCAGTGGCTTTGAATATTACCTGTGAGGATAGTAAACATGGTTATGTCATGTATGGGAAGGAGAACATACAGGGCAGCAGATACTGTGTGGTGTTTAAGTTAATGCTGCTTCTTTCAAGTAGAAGCAAACTCTTAGACCTGGATGGTCTGCATAATGTTGGAATACAGTGTTTGAGCTGGCTAATTATCTCAGAGTGGCTCTCCTCTGCTTCTCTGAGTGGCTGTTTAGTAATTCATTCTTAGATTTTGCTGCAAATTAAATTTGCCTCATTGCAAATGAGTTGCAAAAGATGAGGTATTGCATAACTGAACAGTGAAAAAATTGCTAATAAGATGAAGAGAAACAGCGTTTTAAGTATGCAGCATATGGAGGGCTGGAGGGTATCAAAATACAGTATTCTCAACCTTTTATTTTACTGCTAGTATTCTCTTAAAATAAAAATACTCTGTCTCTGAAATACATACTCAGAGCAAAACATTGTAGTGGCTCCTCTTTACAGCTTATGTCCACAGCAGTAAGGAGTGTGTTCAGTCATTATCATCTTAAGTAGCCCAGGTTTGGAAACCCCTGGCTTGTCCTGAATTGTTTGATAGCACCAGGAATGTACGAACATTCCTGAGCAGCTGATGAGTTGTGATGGCAGAGAAGACTTAACATCCCTCCCACCCTCTAGGGATGGGCCAGGTAGTGCTTTGGGTTTGAAGTACTGGCTATAGTGATGATCAGGCTCAGCTTATAACTGGAGGTAACAGTGTAGTAAAGACAACTGTTCAGCTTTCTCAGACTGGGCCTCAAAGGTTTTTCAGAGTTCCTATTGAAACTGCAGCTAATCCTAGTCTGAACTAAAAATAATATCCTGGTCTGTGAGATCTGTTTGCCATGTCCTACCCAGAATGTTTCGGGCATGCACTGAAGCGTACTGCACATGGATGTGCTAAATTAAAGTGAACTGTGTGGTCCAGTACTGCTCGTTGTAGAAAGGGACAGAAACAGAGCCTGGTGTCATCTTCAGTATGGTGATGTGTATGCTCTACACCTGATCCATTGCATATACCTAATCCCATAGGTGTGGTGGTGGGATATGGCTGAGGCACTGACATGGGAGCTGTGCTTCCATCTCCTTTTACAGCAGAACTGGAGGAGTATGGTTTGTCCTTTGTTGTTCTGGAAAATTCACGTATATGAATTTAAATTCAGCCCGCTGTTGCAGTCTAGAGAAAAGCTAACAGGTTCTTTAATCTTTGGAACTGGCTTTTGCACTGTATGCTTAGACCCATGTGCTGCCCTTAACCTGTGTGGACCCTGGACCCTTGTTTGCACTGTGAGTTTGTAGAAGGGCGCATGGGTCTTAGCGTCGAGGGCTTTTGGAAAAACAGCCGTATGCAATTGCAAATTTGTGTTTGAAGACTTAAAAATGTTTTCATACAGCTAGTAAAAAGATGTTGATTTAACAGTATGAACTTTTAACTTCGTGAAGACCTGAAGTCCACAATAGAATTCTGCAAACTGTATCACTAAATAGCTGCTGGCTTTCAAAGATTTTGTAATGTATTTGTAAGTCTGCAGAGTTAAAACAGGATTTATTTTTGCCTTAATTTTCTCTCAAACCTTTGTGCCTGTGGCTTTTGTGGTAACTAGAGAGCAGTGGCACTTAACACTAGGTGGCTGTCTAACAAGTGATTTCTTGATTCAAGGCTCCTAAAGCAAATCAGCACTGCCAGCATCACTTTATGTGTTTGTGTGTGTTAACTTTCTTGAAGTGAGAAAAGATGCTTTTCTGTAGCTGAAAGGGAAGTGAACTAGTGCCTAATTACGGAAAATGACAGCAGTATAATATGTGAGTAGTCACGGCTGCATGCCACTGCCCTGCTTCACAGAGGACAGAGGGAAACTACACCCTTGGGTGCGCTTGTTTCTCTTCGACTGAGAAGACTGGATTAAAAATAAAACCCAGACCTGAGACCCTTTCTTGTTGGCTGTCTCATATCATAATTTATGATGCATTAAAGCTCTCATATGTTTCATATTTGTTTGCATTTCTTTTTGCTTCTAGGCCACAAACCAGTGCTGTGCTTTCCTTACTGGAATACCAGAGACTGTTGTCAGAAGTAGGTCCTTCAAAGAGCTGGCCCGCAGCACACACTCACAGGACATGAGCAGTGTGTTTCTGGTGCTCCTTGAGATCATTGCATTGTTGTTATGTGCTGCTTGTGAGCTCAGGCCCTATTGTGTCTGCAGCTGTACATTTGGTGTCTTCCCTGGGGCCTTACAGCAGGAGTGTAAGGAGAGGCAGTTGATGATTTTGGTACCCAGCGGATGAACTTTTGTCCCTTCAGCATGAAGAATTGCTAGGACAGGGCTTGCTATGACATTTTTTTCTGAACTCGTCATTCAGTCTTCGTGTCAGGTCTTTTACAGAGGTGATAGCTAAAGGAAGCCTAGAAACTACTGTTTCTTAAGTAAGGTTGAAAACAAGTTCTTTTACTGAAGCTTGTTAAGGGACTTTGTACAGCTTGGCCAGACACAAACACCTAGAAATGCTCTGAACCCTCTCCTCAGGTACAGCGGAGCTCTGACCATATGATTTGGGATGCAGCAGGAGAGATGCCTGATTTGGGATGCAGCAGGAGAGATGCCTGATTTGGGATGTAGCAGGAGGCTGTGATTTCCCCTGAGACAGAACTTAGAACAGCCCCAGGGCTGCTTCTGGCTGGACCAGCTGCAACTGTCCCTTGGGATCAGTGCTGCTGGGTTGCAGCAGAGCTGTATGCTGCTCCCATTTCTCTTCTTGCCTCGTGCATTTCTGATTTGGAGCTCATAGTTGAAGGGTAGACTTGACTTCACTGGCTGTCATCTTGGAATTTTCCTATATGGCAGGAATTGTAGCCTTCCAGCTGGCATCAGCTACTTACTCTGTCCCTGTACCCTTGCTCTTTGCATTTTTAAAGAACTGGCACCAACAGCACCTCCTCCAGTCTGGGGAGACCTTGCGATACTGATTTGAGGGTAGATGAACACAAGGAAACCATCTGTGTTTGAAACCATAGGGTATTTGAAGCGGGATAGATTTGTTAAGTGTGATGGTAGTGCCTTCTCATTTCTGAGAATAGTGGGTGGGACATGGGCTGGAGGTTACATGGAGAAGGGCAGACTTGTCAAACCTCTAGTGTCCTGTGAGGTTTGCTTACATTTCTTTTGCTTCTAATTATCTCCTGCATTTGCAGTGAACTGCCACAGCCTCCTTCCAGCTCTGTGAGCCCATGAGATGAGCACAACTGGTCAGTTCTCTCTGAATCCCGACTGCTTCTAGTGGGGAGACAGAGCAGTGGTGCTGGGTCTGCACCTAGGCTTTTGGCAGAATTTCAAATTTGAAAAACCATGACAGTCTGGCGACAGAACCTCTTTCCCACCACCTTCCCAGTTGAAGGATCATGCACGTGGCCCAGACAGTGGTTGAGAAATTGGAGTGCAAGGCTGGGGAGGATGGTGACAGTGGCTTTTGAGCTGTCTGTGGCTAATACATCAGTGATGAGTACTTGCTATCTCTAAAACATTACATAGTGAACTGACATGAATTGACATCTGAGCTAGATTAACTCATCAGTGAATCCTCTCATGCTTCCCTTTAAAGTTGTGTTTTAATAATTGTATCTTTAAACTTTTTTTCACTGAAGATGTGATCTGAGCTGTGTACCAGAGTTTAGCTAATTTTCCTCACAGCTACACTTCTATCCACCTCCCATTCTCCTTGCCCCATGGAAAAGTTTTTGTCTAGTTTGGAAGCCCCTGGGCTCGGGCATTTTCTCACATGCATTTTGGCAAGCTCAGAAGCAGGCTGGAGGCAGAAAGGCGGGTGTAGGGCTGCAGCCTGTCCAGCCTGATTAGGCCAAGCAGGCAGGAAATAGAAACATAGTATTGACCAACTGAGAGAGGTGTATCTGTGGGTACTTCCTGTTTAGCTATTTTCCAGAGTTTTACCACTGTAGATTCATCATCCTTTAGTAGGACAGCATGTGTGACAGTGTTGACGGGTGCCTGTGGAAAATGGGCAGATTTGGTATGGCATATGTGGAAAGAGGGTGTGCTTTTGAGTAGGGAGTTTGAAATCCCAGGAATTGCCATTGTGCAGGGATTTTTTTCTCCATCTTGTATCCTATGAAATGAAGGAGGAAGTGGACTTATTAAAAAAAAAAAGTAAGTTTGAATTAAACTCCCAAAGTATTTGGGTGACTTACAGACATTAACCTTCTTTGGGGGTTGCTGAGACTTCAGTGCTCAGCTGTAAGTACATGTTTGCTAGTCTGCCTGTCTGTCATCTTTAACTCCTGACTTACCACTGTATGAGAATTCAGCCCCTTGATTAACTTCTACCTTGTTTGTTTGGTTTTTTTTCCTTTTTCAGACAAGTGAGAGAGAGGCTAAAGCAGCAAGTTGTTGAGATGAGAGAGAAATTTCCAGGCTTCAGACCAGGACTTGCGATTTTGCAGGTATTGTTTTCTTTAATGACAACTACAGAAAATCTGTATTGCTTTGCAATGGTAAGCGCACAGCTTATGAACTTCTTCAAAGTTGCCTTGCAATGGCAACATTGAAAAGGAATGGAAGAGCAGAGTTCCCTGAGGGATAGTAACACAATTCTGAGATGTCTTTTCCCAAGTACTGGGGCCCAGAAACATTTCGGGGTTTTTGGCCTGTTTTTTCTTTTAATAAATATTTATTAAATATTTTCTTTTATTATTATATTTTCTTTTATTATTATTGAGCATGTGTGTTTGTGGAATGGTGAAAGTAGGCTTCTTGCCTATTAAGAAGAAGCAGTGCTCGTAGACTCTATTCCAAGTCTTTGCATTTCTGTGAGCCACAAAGCCTGTCAGCTTTCAGAGATGTGTTTGTACCAGAAATCTTTGAAATGTATTTATTACAGGATTTGATATGCTGTTACATCAGAACATGGAGAGACAAGGGGGTGGGGGGAACCAACCAAACCCACCTTTGGCCAAGAAGACTTTAAGTGTGGGGGATGGAGCAAAATCCCGTTTCTGAATTTGATGTCCATCAGAAGTGTAAGTGCTAGAGTCCACACAGAAACACTTGCGGAGAAAAAAGATGCTTCTCAGTACAGGGATTTGGCCCATGTTTGGCAGAATTAAGGTGATTTGTTTGGGGTTTTTTTTTCCTTGTAGCTATAAAAATTGGAAATTCTTTACGCTTAGATCAGGTGGTGACTAGCAGTAGCAAGTGTCATGTAAAAGGAAGGAACTGTGGAAGGAACAAAGCATTGATGGCTGCTTAGAGAAGTGTCTTCTGTCCTTATTCAGTATTGTGGGCTCCTGAAGAGCTCTTGATGCCTGTCTCTGGAGTCCAGTGTGAAGACCACTATAGTACACAAAGACAATGCTCCTTTTCAATGCCAGGAACAAATTTGTTTGGGGTTTTCCTGCTTTTCTTTTACATTAGTTTTAAGACGATCATCTCTACAGAAAACTTGTCATCAGGTGTTCAGAAGAAAGGAGGAAAGTCTTTTATTTAAAATTTAGTAAGGGATGCTTTGATGGTAGTTGCTGAACTGATGACCTTGTAACTGTCATAAAAAATGGATGTCTTGTAATGTTGTTGGATTTTTTTTCTTGGTTGGCCTATGTTCTCTTCAATCTTGGGCTGTCTCAGAGTCCTTTACAACCTCTTTGCCCTTTGGCTTTCTGACATTTTTGTAAGCTACCCAACAGTCTGGGCTTGACATTCATCTCCTAATAAAGATATTCTCAGCTGTCCAATTTTCAGTTAAGTTAGGACAATTAGCTGTTTCTGGTATGTAGTGCCTCACACATAGAATCATAGAATAGTTAGGGTTGGAAAGGACCTTAAGATCATCTAGTTCCACCCCCCCTGCCATGAGCAGGGACACCACACACTAAGCTCTTTTCTTGAGAGATATCTGGTGTCCTCTGAGCTCAAAGAATTTTTTTGTCCATAGTCAGGCATGTCCTCTTTCACACAATATGTATGGTCTGTTTGCTGACGTCTCATGCCTGCACTCTTCCTTCTTTTCTGCCCTGAGGCATACCTTTTCCTAAACCTAATAGACTTTAAAGGGGATATAGCCCCTTTGTCTAACCCTTGGGAAGAAGAACCAGTGTAGTCTGAGTGATCAGGTAATGCAGTCACCCCTGCAGTTTGTAATCTGTGTGAGAACCAGGGATAGTTCCCAAGTACCGGGGGATGGGGTTTCAAGAGTTTGCTTATCAGCTTTTCTTTATTTGCCTCTCACTTTCATACGGTTACAAGCAATATTACTTTAACAAAACATACTGAATGATACAAGCAGTCTTCTGAAATGCAGCTTTACTGTAAGCAGTACTGTAACCCAGCACTGTCAAAAACTACAGGCATTTGCTCCACTTGCTGCTTTCTCTTTGTGCATTGCTTTGTTCTTGTTTTTGTTGAGTTTTGTTTGGCATGAAAATTCTCAAAGTTCAAAACAGTAGTGGAAGAAATCTCTTCATAAAGGCACATGTATGTGCATAAAATTAAGTTTCCTGGATATCAAAGAGACACAACTTTTCTGAAAGCCTTAATCCAATAATTGAATGTTATCAGCATCTGCTGATCATGTTAATTAGCTAGAGATTTAACTTTGTGGATGAAATGGCAGGCAGTATTTTCTGCTTTGGAGAACACTGTGTTTCTAAGGTTTTTCAACAGGAATAAATGGTGTTTATGAAGGAGATCGGAACTCTCTCCTGTTAGCTCCAGATGCTCAAAGACTCTACCAGTGTGTTTTACACTTATTCAAGAATACCTCTGTCGTCTTGGTGTAGCTCAAAGGAAGCTAAGGGTTAAGCCCATCTCAGCCTGCAACTGGGTCTGTATTCTGCAATGTGACTCAACTGTCTTCTCATCCTTAGGTTGGAAATCGGGATGATTCAAACCTCTACATTAATATGAAGCTGAAGGCTGCCGCTGAGGTAATGCCCAAACTCTTAATATTTCTTTTTACCCTCCCACAGTAGGTCAAATCTCAATATGAAAAAACAGATGTAAATCAAATAGTTTTGTCTAAGCTTTGCCTGTATTGGAGAAACCAGCGTTGGCCTGAATTCTTTGTTGTAAGGAAGTAGTTTAGGTGTGTAACCTGACGTGTAGCTAAGTGGAGTACTCTGGTAACAACAGTGCGGGCTGGTGCCACTTCTTGTGTGATCGTCTCCTAGATTACATGTGTCTGAAGTGCTGATGCTCTGTCTTTCCTGACCTGTTACCCTGTGCTTATCTTTCCTGAATGTCTTGTAGCTGGAGTTGCCTTGCATCTGTCACCAAGTAGTATATTACATGCTACAGCAAGGCTGGGAACGTAGATGAGTTCCTGTTTCCCTGGGTGATATCTTGCATCTTCTCTGCTGGCATTTCAAGGCAGTGTGCTGTCAAGCTAAGATTATGTTCATGTCGAAAGGTGAACAGGACAGTTGAAGCATGGACCAGTCTAACCAGGCAAAGCACTAATCTTTATTCTTTCATTGGTGGTATTTCTAAATAATAGGACTGTAGCCACAGGAACAGGAGAGACCCAGAAAATGTGACAGAATGTAGCCTGTGACTGGGCTGGACTGGGAGAATAGCCAGGTCAATCCCTGATGTCAATTCAGAAATCAGATAATTTGTTGGTATTCTCATTTGCAGATTGGGATCAGTGCGAATCACATAAAACTGCCAAACACAGCAACAGAAGCTGACGTAAGTAGTTAGAGCCAGTAATGAAAAAATACGTAACATTGGTGTTGAGCTCAATAGGTGAACTTACATTTGTCCTCTTATTTCATATAAAAAAAACTACTTGCCTGTAGATATTAACAAATAATAAAAAAACCCTGCAACCTGCTGAGGTTTTTGGTGTGGGTTTGTTTTTTTTTTTTAATTATTACTATTTTATATTTTTATAATTAAAACACTACAATGTAAAATTTAGAGACTTTAACAGGTATTTTTCTAAAAATAAAAAATGGGAGTCATTATATTTTTGGGTGGAAAAACTAAACATCTTGTGTGTATCTTTTAATCCAGATAGGATTATGTTTCTTTCTTTACATCAGTCATATTTCAGTTTATCGGCCATTAGGTTTTTGGTCTTTACTTGTAGGTCCTCAAGTGCATTGCCTCTTTGAATGGAGACCCTGCTGTTCATGGCTTTATAGTGCAGCTGCCACTTGACTCTGATAAACCCATCAATACAGAAAAAATAACCAATGCTGTTGCACCTGAGAAGGATGTAGATGGGTAAACTGACTTCACCTCTGGAGAGCATGACAGCCGCTCCAGAAAGAAACCTTTTTTTCCCCTTTGAATAGTGATCATGAGGCTGGGAATCTTATTTGACCTTTATTCTTTCAAAATACAGCTTAAGTAGCATCAATGCTGGGAAACTCTCCAGAGGGGACCTTGGAGACTGCTTTATTCCCTGTACACCAAAAGGATGCATGGAACTTATCAGGCAGACAGGTAAGGAGGTTTCCATACATTATTCATGAGTGCAGTAGTGTTCAGTAAGAGGATAAATTATGCACATTGCAAGGCTGTGCTTCACATCAAAACTTTTGTTGAGATGCCACATTTCATCTCTGCCTTTTCAGATAGTAAAAGAACTGGTTTTAAAATGGCCCTTCCTTCCTCCCTCACAACACCAATTCCCTATCCTGCAAAACCGAGAAGGAAAATAGATCCTTGTCCTGGGTTCAGTTGTAACAGTTATTTTTCTCCTTCTTAGTAGCTGGTGCAGTGCTGTGTTTTTGACTTTAGTCTGAGAACAATGTTGATAACACACCGATGTTTTAGTTGTTGCTAAGTAATGCTTACCCTGATCAAGGACTTTTCAGTCTCTCATGTTCTGCCAGTGAGGAGGGGCACAAGAAGCCGGGAGGGAGCAGAGACAAGACCCCTGGCCCAAACTGGCCAAAGGGATATTCCATACCACAGCACGTCATGCTCAGTACATAAACTGTGGGGAATCACGTGGAAGGCCAGATCGCTGCTTGGTTTGGGGTGGGTATTGGTCAGCGGGTGGTGAGCAATTGTACTGTGCATCACTGCTGTTTATTGTTTGTTTGTTTGTTTTCCTTTCCCCTTTCAGTTTTATATTATCTCACCATGTTATTTCCCTTATGATTATTGGTATTAGTGGTAGCAGTAGTAGTTTTGCATTATACTTCAGTTACTGGACTGTTCTTATCTCAACCTGTGAGATTTATATTCTTTCAATTCTCCTCCCCATCCCTCCAGAAGCTGGGGGGGAGGAAGGGAAGAAGGTGGGGAGTGAGTGGCTGCGTGGTTCTCAGTTACCAGCTGGACTTAAACCATGACTATCTTGAAGAACCAGAGCCAGACTTAAACTGACTAAAAGACTCCAGAGCTGTTTGGGTTAGTTTGTACTAGGATGAACAATGACCTATTTTTACTTTCTGTGGTGCAGGCATCCAGGTTGCAGGGAAAAGGGCTGTAGTGGTTGGTCGCAGTAAGATTGTTGGTGCTCCCATGCACGACCTGCTGCTCTGGAATCACGCAACCGTAACCACTTGCCATTCAAAGACCTCAACACTGGCTGATGAGGTAAGGACGGGCTGGATGCACGAGTCTGTAGTTACCTGCTGCAAGCCAGTGCTACCTGCACATCCCTGCTTGGTGTGTTGCTACTGAGTCATTTTTCTGCCTCGTCTTCCATCTGAATCAGTTTGCCAGTTCTGTTCATTGCATGGCTGTGTGAATACTTCCACTGGAATAGGATCCTGATTATTTTTGGCCCTTAATTAGAGGTTTTTAATTATAACAATACGATTATTATTTTGGTTTTCTTTGGGCAAGTGCTGAGAATTTAATCATCCCTTCCTCCATGTAGTGGCCTGAAAGACAACATGTTTTGTTTTGGGGTTTTTGGGTTTTTTCTTCCCAAAAAGGCCAGGTGTTCTTTTGCTCTAATGGCTGGAAAATGCTTTCTCCAGGGTTTGGGGTTTTTTTTGGTTTTTTTTTTCTTCCAGTCTATTTTCTATAACTGTGAGTTGGTACCATTTTCCTCTCTAGCAGTGAGAATGACAGAAATAGTGTGTTGCTGTGCTGCCACCTACTTGGATTTCATAGAGCAATCAACACTGCCAGGCTCTGTAGGCAAGTATTAAAGCTGAAAAGGGGGTAGGTGTATTTGAATATAACTCACAAAGAAGATCAGAAATGCTGCAGTGCTTCATGCCACTAAGTTGCTGTTCAGTAAGACTGTCATTAGGTTGATTAACAATTGAAGTGCTAATTCTTAATGAAATCTTAAAAATAGTTTATCTACCTTGAAGATCAAAAGAAAAACTTCCAAGGGATATCAACTTCCTAAGCAAACATGAATGAAGCAGTACAGGAACTGACAAAGAGCTGTAGTCAGTGTCTTCAGCACCAGCTTTGTGACCAGATCTGTCAAATTTACTGAGTACTGTCTGAACAGATCTTAGTGCTGAATTACAGTCAGCTTTTCCTGGAGTTGTGTGTTACATGGTCCTGGACGTAAAAACCTCAAGACAGTGCTGCCACAAGTGAAGTGACGCTTCGTGTTCACTTGAGGGTGAACATGCAGGGGTTGTTCTTGGCGGCTGTCCAATGAGTGCTGGTTATATTTCTAGCATTGAAAAAAGCAACTAAATATGCAGGATATTTGAAGGGAGGAAGATAAGAATATGCGGAAGGCTTTAATTTTATCTAAAAGTAGTCTTTTATGATCCACTTGGGAATCATGGAGGAGTTCTAAGGAGGTTGTGAAGCATTGACTAGCAATAGTTCAGGGTAGGGTTGTGAATATAGGCCATAATTTCTGATCACAGGAATTTGTCCTTGCCAAGGAACTACTAGCTACCCTTATTTGCTGACGATGCCCTTTCATCTCTCCAATGGCAATGAGTGAGCACAGAGTTTCACTGCAATTGAAGCTGCTGAAGCAGCTCTGCATTTTTCCACTGTCAGTGTGATACAAAGTTGTTTGCCTTTTTTTTTTTTTTTTTTTTTTTTTTTTTTTGTTAGAAAATTTTTTGTTTTTTTTTTTTTTTTTTTTTTTTTTTTTTATATAGGTTGGTAAAGCTGATATCCTGGTGGTTGCAGCTGGTAAAGCTGAAATGGTGAAAGGTGAATGGATCAAACCTGGTGCAATTGTAATTGACTGTGGAATTAACCATGTGCCGGGTGCGTGGGTAATGTATGAAGAGTGGGAATGTGTTTATTTGTATATAAATGCAGTTGCTAAGTAAGTACATGGATACTGTTTCCTTGGTGTTTCTAGTCGATATGGACTTCTTTCTCTTTTAAGTCTGTCTTAAGTAATGGTGGCAACCCCTGAAGAGGTGAATGTAAAAAAAAAGGTTGGTCTGAATTACTGTCCTAAAGCAGATCAGTGGCAGTTTTATTTCTGCCTTCCATGATGCTGATGATTAGTAAAGGAAGGAGGAGGCCTAGGAGATACTGCGAAAGAATATCCATGTAATTTGCCCCAGCTCGTAGTGAAGTCTTGCTGCTGTTGTCACTTGTGAGCACACAGCTTTGCTGTCATTACTTTGCAGTTAGATCTGATAAGCTGTTCTATTTGAAATACGTAAATGGCAAGCAAGTAGCTGAGGATTTGTTGAGTCACAACGTTAACTTCTTAGGCTTGAATGGCTGTTGTCTTGAAACAAAGCAGCTTCTGCAAGAGTATTGGTGACAGTGGCTCTGGCACAGAACGAAGTGCTTTAACATAATGGATTTTAGGGTAGGGTTTCACTTAGCTACTCCTTCCTTGTAAAGAAGGAACAGGCAGTCTGGCAATTTCTGTTTTCATCTCATTTTAAATCCAAATTACAGATATTGAATGATATGGAAAATTAGTCACCATCCAACTATCTCCGTACTACACCCACATGGCTTTTAGAAGGTAGTTTTCATAATTAATCAGTCATTTTGTTGCCATTATTTAATGGAATATAAAGAAATTTCTGTTCAGAAGTCTTGTTCCTCAAAGATGACATTGAGTTGCATTTAAAAACATTAGTCTTCTGTCTAATTAAAAAGTCATGTGCTGCTGCTGTTTGATGTTTGATGTATTTGTGCCAGGCTACCCAAACTTAGGCAGTTTGCCAAAACCCATAGGGTCACTACTTATCTGCATGAGACAGAATGGCTTGGAGTTTCCCCCTTTAACATGTTGCAAATTAAACTACCATTGTCTTTCTGACATATGGTATGACCTTTTTTTTTTTTCAGGCTTGATGTGAACCGAATCTCTGAGGACACATCCCTGATTCTTGCAATTAGTCTGCCTTGGGCAGTGCACTGAGTTCTGAACCTAGTCAGTGTTGCGTGGCAATATGCTTAATGACATTGGTAGTCAGGTACTTGATAGAGTACCATGGAAATAGTGAGGTTTCAGAATGATGGATGCCATGGACTACTTTTTCTGCAGTTTTCTCAGCTGCTACGTTTTCCTGCCACTTTCTTGCCTTCTGATAGGTTGTGAAAAAGTTTTCAGATTAATTTTTTGGGAAATCAGTGCCAGAATTGTGGGAATTGTAATGCTACAGAAAGAACGGTAGCTAGTTTGCCAGCTTTTCCAGCTACATCTCTGTATAGATAGAATATTGCTGCTAGCTGTGATGGTGCTTTGAATGGACTGGGGGGAAAAATAAAACAGTTCCAATACATCTTATATTGGCTGTAAGTGCCTCTAGCTAGGTGTCTCCTAGATGTAGATGTGAGTTGCAGCTGAAGGACATGGCAATCTCTGAATATACCTATACTTGTCAATTTGTGGTGCCCTGTCAGGCAAATCCCAGTATGATTTGACATAGTAGGACATTGACTTCATGCAGGCTTGCCAAGTTGGAGTTAGCCACATAATGCCATGCAGATGCATCTGTTGTGCTTTTGTATGGAGGGTGGCCTGTATACTCCCAAGGCTGCCGGGTTGGAGGCTATAGTAGGTAATTTAGGCACATCTGGTTTTGTATTCATGTACTACAACTGAACAGAATTCCTTCCAGGTCGCCAGCTAGAGAGAGAGGAAGGAGGATCTTCTGAAATCTCTGTTAGAGCAGACAAGTGTGTCTTATTCCCTTTCCAAACTGGATTGTATTTGTCTTTCCCACTGCTGCAGTGAGAGAGCTAGTCCAACAGAAAATTTAAATGCCTTAATTCCAGACCTGTAGAAATTGCTCTCCTTCAAGAAGGAAGAGCAGCGCAGGCAGAGGGTATTCCCAGAGATGGCATAGTCTCTGGAGTGTCTCTGTCCCAAGTCCTGATGGAGAAAGCAACCTAGTTCAGAGTCCTCTATTGTGGGTTTTTTCAGCCCTAGCCAACAGGGAACCTTGAACAGTGGGATATAAGAGCAGCAAAGGAGTTTCAGCCTCTGTGTGTCTTGGTGCCGTGCTCTTTAAACACCAGAAGAGCTAGAAAGATATAGAAAGCCTTGACTTGATGCTCTGTTTATATCTTCATGTACTGGGAATCAAGCTGGCATCATAGGCCTGTAAGGTCAGATTGTGTTGGATCCCTCATGAAACACCTTTTCCCAGTGATGTACAGAAAAAGAAACAGACTGGAAGCAGGTGGTCTAATGTTTTAGAGATGAGGGTCATGTATGGCCTTGTGTGTTTGCAGTCGTATATCCATCAGAAAGTTGTTAGAGTTGTATGTACATTGGCACAAGTTTGCTTGGAAGTCATGCAAATATTCCCAGCCCTTGTCTGGTGAAAGTAGGACTCTGAATTTGCTTCAGTTCAGAAGCTGCACTCAGGGTGTCTCATGCAGCTGTCTCTGGAGGTAGATGGAGATAATCATACCTGTTCATTCCATATATGTAGGTATGCCCTTCATTTCTTTGATCTCAGAGTCCTCAGGTGCTCTCTCATGTGTTCCAGCTGGCTACAGAACCTATGGGACTAAAGACGACACAGGCATTGGGAACAGTTATAGTGTCACTGATATTCTCTGTAACTGGTTTGGGGTTTTTTTTAAGTGTGGGATGATGACTATTGAGAAGGTACAATTATGGGGAGAGGCAGGAAGTATTGTATGTGAGCTTCCTTCAAAGACTAGTATTTTAAAGCTAATTGAATAGCTTCTAAGTTGAGCTCAGCAGTGCTTGGTGTGAGGAGCAGAGGCAGGGACTGGCAGTCTGTTTAGCTTGTGATCATCACTGTGTCTGTGTAACAAATTAGACTATTCGTGTTTGGTGTGCCTACTTGTTTTCATCATTCTTGGGCCTGGAGTCTTCCTGGCCAGGGTGGTAGGTAAGCCTGCTTGGTGTCCTTGGAAGAAACTATGATTATGTGTACTTGCCTTTTGCAATCTTAATTAAACTGGTCTCTAGGCTGTAGGGCCAGATAGGTCTGCAGTTCAGGCAACAAAGCTGACAGTGGCTGTAGAAACACTGTTTTAACAGCTGTGATGTTGTTAAAGCTTTGAACTTCAGGGAGAAGAACTGTTGCTTAAAACACAAACACAGCAAAAGCATCCAAACTGTTAATTGTCAGTAACAATGCAGCTAAAAATTAGTGTTGGCAGGAGCTGCTTTTGTTCCCTCTTTTTGGTTTTAACATAATCAGCTGTTCAGGAGTTTGGTTTCTCTTCTACTCTTCCCCCCTCGCCAAATGTATGTTAAAGTCACTGACTGTGTTCTGTTCAAACATAGGCTTATTGTATGCAATATATTTCAATGTAACAACATTAAAATCTGTCTTCAGATTTTTCACACTGCTTAGAAGTTCCCTTGAGTCCTTATATCTGAAATGAGGCTCTGACATTCCAGAAGAGACTTAAATTTTCTTTTTTTTTATATGCTGTGTCTATAACCAGTGAGTTCTTTAGATAGTTGTGCTAGTTTACTAAAGCATTTTGTCTTTTTGTCTCTTTATGGGTGAGCTTAAAGGTCACCACCGGAAAGAAGTGCTTTATCTGCTTCTGAGTTGTCAGGCTTTTCTATTTTTCTTCTTTTTTTGCCAGAGGAGATGAAATTATTCTACTGGTGCTGCCTTAAGCCACCGATGAGGTTTGTTTTGACAATATTCTGATCTCTGTGAAGTGCAGCATTTGCCAGTCCATCAGTAGAATGGCAATGAGTAATCGAGAAGCTCAACACTTTGTCTTCAGTTTCTGTAAAGGCAGATGATTTTATTCAGTCATAAGGCCCAGGTATCCTCCAGAGTAGAACAGAGCACATGTAAACCTGGATTTTTGGAAGAAGTCAGCCATGTTTCTTCTTTCATTTCTTCTAGACCATTTGTATGTGTGTCCTTCAAACTGAAAGCTGTACTAATCCTTCACAACAATATAGCAGGAGCTGTGAAGGGAAGGTTCAGGTGGCATCTCTATTGTATGTCCTATTTGTGTTTTATTATTGCACAGATGTAAAACTTGATCTGTGCTTTGTGGCTCCTGCATTTGTTTTGGAGTCATCTTTGGGCTGCCCCATGGGCTATGTGCCACTGAGTAAATAATTGCATCCTCAAGGGAAGAGAGATATATTTGGCTGAGGCTAAATGGTGCTTAATGGGAAGATACTTCTTCCCGTTCTTCCCTGTGAGGGTGGAGAGGCACTGGCACAGGTTGCCCAGAGAAGCTGTGGCTGCCCCATCCCTGGCAGTGTTCAAGGCCAGGTTGGATGGGGCTTTGAGCAACCTGGTCTAGTGGAACGTGTCCCTGCCCATGGCAGGGCGGTTGGAACTGGATGATCTTTAAGGTCCCTTCCAACCCAGACCATTCTGTGATACGTTGCATGAGCTGTTGACACTCTCTGAGTGAAGTACAGTGATAACAGTTTAATCTGGTCATGTTTTAACTTTTTATGTTTCTTTACATCTTTCTGGGTACTCAGCTTCTGGTTTCTTTATTCCAGTAGAGGAAGAGCTAGCTTCAGTCAGTGCTGGCTTCTCTTTTGGTGAAATGCAATGTAAAACTTTTTCCTTAAATCCCCAGACAGCACAAAGGCCAGTGGAAAAAGAGTTGTAGGAGATGTGGCATACAGCACAGCAAAAGAGAAAGCTTCCTACATCACACCTGTTCCTGGTGGCGTTGGGCCTATGACTGTGGCCATGTTAATGCAGGTATGTGGTCATCTCCTCTACGTTTGCTTTTGGAATATGTTGCTGGTAACCACCAGCATGCTACCAAGGCAACTGGTGCTTCCTTCTTGCTCTTACAGAGGTCTAGTTAGGATTTCCAAGTTCTAGTCCAAACACTTTTGATTCAGTTAACTGAGGAAGAAGATGGACTTTAAGGAGATGTTAGGACAGAGGGGTTTTGGTTGTTTGTGGGGTTTGTTTTTTGGGTTTGGGTGGGTTGGTTTTTTTTGGGGGGGGGTGGGGTGGAGTGTTTTTTGTTTGTTTTTTTGACAGGGAAGTGGGTTGAGGGTTTTTTGAGCCTGGTCTCAAAACAGTGAGAAATGGGCTTGTCTTACAATGCTCTGGCTGTGATTCTAAAACTGTCTGTAGGGTTGTTGGATAAAAAGGAGAGTAATAGTATAAGCCAGCTCCCAGTTTACTGCTTTGCTTGAGAAACACTGCTGGCACAGAACACTCCAAAAAATCGAGCACACTTCAATATGGATAGGTAGATGGATAGGTGTGGTGGGTTTTTTCTTTGTAAGAAAGCTATGAGCAGAATCTCATTCTGGATTATTAGCAAATGCTTTAATCAAAGTACTTTGTGTTAATCCCAAACCGAGACACATGGAGGGGGGGGAACCTTTCTGAGTCTCATTGTTAACTAGAATGGTTCAAAGAGGCAATTCCTATAATGCCTTCTCATGTTCATTTTAGAGCACAGTGGAGAGTGCACAGCGTTTTCTGGAGAAGTTCCAGCCTGGAAAATGGAACATCCAGTATAACCAGCTTACCCTAAAGATGCCAGTTCCAAGGTAAAGCTTCCAAATGAAGCCACTGGCAGTATTCATGCAGAATAATATTCACTTTTGTTCCCAAGCTTTGTGTAATATGAGGCATACATATATGTAGACTGTAGCTGGCATTGAAGTTTGGAGAGAACAAGAGAGAAAACTCTGAGGCCTTCCTAGGGGAGCAGAGCTAACTTGCAGTGGTGCTGTGACATATGTTGAAGTGTAGGCTTGGGTCATCCTGATAATATTAAGCCATAAACATGGACTTCCACAGACTTCTTAGATCAGATAGATAGTTTCTGATTCAGCAGATAGCAAGACACTTAGATTTTGGAAAATTTTCAGTTTCACATGGCAAATACCTGGCATCTGGAAGTAGCAGTTGTTGGTGTCAAGTCCCCAAAGAGCAGTTGAAATATACAAATACCATAAGGGAGCATAACATATTGCCTACAAAAAAGGTATTCTTGGTGGGGGGGAGGATTGGGGGATGGCTTTGTTGTTTAGTTTGTTGGTGTTTTGTCTATTCTAATGTAGCCAGTATCAGTGGGATTGTTTCATTTAACTAGGAGTTAAAGCTTCCCTTTTAAAATACAGACTAGGTGTTTGTAGTTTATGCTGTCCAGAAGCAGGGAATTTGTGAGAAGTCTTTGACTTACAGATTTATCTTTCTTTCTTTAAGTGATATTGAAATATCACAGTCTTACATACCCAAGCCCATTGATCAAGTTGCAAGAGAAGTTGGCCTGCTCCCTGATGAGGTGGAACTCTATGGCCAAACTAAAGCCAAGGTTCATCTGTCAGCTCTGAAACGGTTGAAGAACCAGCCAGATGGCAAATACATTGTTGTTACTGGGTAGGTATTTCTTTAACTGAGGTATTACTTACATGATGTCAAGGTGAAAAGAAATTTTATTAGCATGGCATGTTGTTCTGTTACTGTCTTTTGGAAAGGTGACTCTATGGGGTGCTCTGGGTTTTAGGAAATCACACTGTGAAAATCTAGATTTATCTCTTGTGGCAAATCGTGGGAATGTAGTTTAACATTTCTCTCCTGGAGATTAATAGTTTTGGTATGCATGTCAGGGTTATGAAGGGCAGACTGGATTGCAGTCAGAGTTCTCCTGGTCTAGTAACCTGCCTAGAGTGGTAACTAGCAAATTGTTTCAGGGGAAGGTCTTCAGCAGTTAAGTGATAATTTGCCAATCTCATTCCAATTTCAAACTGATGAAGATAAGCTGAAGTCTGAGCCAACCCAGAATTTGAATTGGCATTAACTGCAATTGCTAGGTGACTGTTTTAGCCCTTTAAGTGTTTTGAATCTCACCCACTACAAGGGTTTGGTTGTGTCTGTTCTGCTTTTTCACTGCAGGATAACTCCTACTCCCCTGGGAGAGGGGAAAAGCACCACCACTGTCGGTCTTGTTCAAGCCTTAGGAGCACACCTTCACCAGAATGTCTTTGCTTGTGTTCGTCAGCCTTCTCAGGGGCCAACCTTTGGTATAAAAGGTATCAACTGTTCTGTTGCTTACAGCTCAACTAAAAGGGAGAAGATGGAATTCAGAGGTTTCATTCTACTGTGTAATTGCCAGTTAAAATTGCATTTCCTTTTAAGAAAATAAAACCTTTTCTTCAGCATTGTCTTCAAGTGCTATGCTGGGATATAAACTAAGCTGCTCAACAGTAGCTGCTGCCTTAAAGCCATTAAGCAAACACGTAGTACCATTCTGGACTGGGGAGACCTTTATTTGCATGATTTGACTATTGTCTCTCTCTAGGTGGAGCTGCAGGTGGCGGCTATTGTCAAGTGATCCCCATGGAAGAGGTAATTCTTTATACAAAGCCTCATTGTACATAGAGCTCACAGACCTTGAAGAGATACTGCTGTTGGATAGCTTACAAAATCTTTGTTTATGGCCCAGTGTAGCACTCCCAGGAATGCTTCATTTCAGCAGTTTTATATTTGTTTGTTTGTTTGTTTTTTAATGTCTTTGGTTGTTTCAGAAGGGTGCCTGCATGGTCAGGGAACTTCACAGAACTAGGAATTCCCAGCTTTTCTGTTCCTTCCCCTTCTCTGCCTTGAATAGCTGTATACACTTGAGAAAAGTACATCCTGTGCCTCTTTTTCCCAGCACTGAAATTAAGGTGATAATGATGTAATACGTTTTGGAAGCATATTAAGTAGTTCTGTCAGCAGCAGTGGTCACCGACTCTTTCTGTGAGCTATTTTGGTGTACTTCTGGTTTAGATTACTAACATGAAATGGGAAAAGGGAAGTTGGTAATCAGTAATGGCAAGACCTCAGCCTGTGGGGGACTGGCACTGCAGAATATTTCTGATGCGACTTGGCAGCAAGTAAAATCCCATGTCTGGGGGCAGGGAATTGAAAGGCACGTGTAGCACGTGCTCTCGTGCTTCTCTCAACTCTCAAAGTAATTGCCTGTAGAATTCTACCTTTGTCTTGTGCACTATAGATTGACACAGGGCAATTTTAGGAAGAAAAGCAGAAATGATCAAAAGGGCTGTTTGTTCCAATTGATGCAGCAAGTCCATAAAAGATAAAAATGTTAAGGAGGCAGAATACTGATTTAGTCAGGTGCCAGGAACATGTGTGAAAGATAGATGTGACAGGGAAAATAATCTCCTCCTCTTTGGGAGTGTTAATAAGATGAGTCAAAATACTTCACTGTGTGCAGCAGTGGGAAACAGCTCCACTCTTGGAACGAAACTGGCTGAAAGGACTTTCTTTAAGTATGACCCACGTGGTATAAATACAGAGTTTTGTGGGGGTGTTTTAATTGATGCATGTCTCATAAAATTGAAGTACCTGGAGTCACTAGTTACACTAATGACCTTGATCCATCACTGGATATTTCTGGATGCAGCTTTCATCCTAGGAAAATGGTAGCAAACGGAAGACTTTTCAGGTCATACTGCAGAACCAAGGTAGTAGTATGGCTTCTTGGTGCATGTATGTAGAATGAGACAATGATTGGCATTTACTAATTAGGATTTTTAATTACTGTGTGTGACTAGCTACATTCTGCTTTTAGCTATCTGGTTTTTAAGACCACAGTAGCAAGACTGCCGTAAAATGATATTTTGAGGTCTTTCCTCATATCACCTTTTCTGATGTCCCTTTTTCATCTTCTTCCTTTGCTGCTCTGCTACAGAGGAAGAGTATTGTTTTAACCACACCTTTTACTCCCCTGCCATAATGCAAGTTTATCACAGAAGCTGTATGTCCCAAGCCATTTGTCAGCGTAGCTACAGTGCAGGTAGATAACTCATGTAGGCAAACCCACTCAAACTTATCTTTTAATGAGATAGAACCAAGAAAATCATTAGCAGTGTCACTGTGTAGTACGTGGTCTACAAGTTCTGCCTATATGATACTATGTGTTTGAGTGGTTAGCTTATGCAGAGCTCTGTGGAACCACAGCTCTACTGCTAGCACTACACAAGGTTGCTAGTTTCAGTTTAGCTCAGATATCTTTGTGGGAGCAGCAGCAGCAGCTTCAGTTAATGTATGTGTGAAACCCATTTGTGCAAAAAAAGAGTGGGTCAGAAGGAAGGTGAAGGAAGAGCGAAGCAGACGTGCCATATCATGGTCTTCTCAGGTGTCAAGGAGCCTGTGAGAACTATTCTCATGGAAAACAAACCAACCAATCTCAAACCTTTTTAATTGGAAGCTTTGTTCTGGAAGTTTGTAAATGACATAAATGTGGGGGAGGCTTTTTTCTGTTTTAGAGGAATTCTTTCCTCTCTTCCATATACTGCACTGAGCAATCTCTCCCCCTCCATCCTCACCCACTTTAACATTACTGTTAATACTTCTCTTTCCATCTGTCTATGGTGCACTGAAATAAATGAAAATTGCAGCAGGATGAGGTAACTGATATGTTTTATCTCCTCTAGTTTAACCTTCACCTCACTGGTGACATCCATGCTATCACTGCAGCCAACAACCTGGTTGCTGCTGCTGTCGATGCACGTATATTCCATGAGCTCACTCAGACTGACCAGGTACGATCTTTTCTTAGGGTGTATTTGAGCCCAGCCCACTTTGGCCAAGATGTTTTGGCTGTGCCAGCATTGCTGATTAACTACCTGTTTCATTATGCAAGGCTCTCTACAAGCGTTTGGTGCCTTCTGACAATGGTGTTAGGAAGTTCTCAGACATTCAGATCCGAAGACTACAGGTAAATTCACCAGTTTCACATTCGCTTCTGCTTCTGTTCCTTTTAATCATCCTTGATGTAGGCAGAACTAGGTTACAGAAACCCTCCTGTTGTCCTCTAGATCATTGTGCTTGCACTTTATTTTTTACATAAAGTGTGCAGAAATGTAATAGCCCTTTCTACAGCACAGAAAACTGAGATGCAGCCTGAAGGGGAAGAATCATTAATGTAACTATCATATGCTGATGAATAACACAGTGGGAAGAGGCAAAGGGATTAGTGCCCTTTATTAATGGTGTCTGTTCAGTGTCCTTAATGCAGTTAAGAGAGGACCAAGCTAGAGATGAATAGTTCCCATGTGACAGCTATGTAGATAATGCAGCACAAAAAAAAAAAAAGGCAGTTTATAAAATTCAGCAAAAGGAGAGTATAGAGAATTTTTTGTCTTATCCAGACAGGGAAAATGGGGGAAAGGGGCAATGTAGGGGACAGGTATTTTTTCCCCGCTCCTCTTATTCCAAAAAAAGAATTCCCAGTTAGATGAGTAGCCCTGTCATTGAATGGCAGACCCTGAGCAGACCACAGCTCCTCTGATCCTCAGAAATTAATGTCAACTAGTATGTGTCCCTGACTTCCACAAAAATGAAGATAACAGAGGAATAGCTTTGCTTTGGGCTTGGACTTCCTGGCTAGGAGGAAGGACTGGGGCCTGCTCAGGTCATTGAAAGTACAAACCTGTTTGGACAGTATTCAGGCTGGATTAGTTGTCCATTTGGAAGTCGGGAGCAATAGTCAGACTATATAGGAAGCTGCAACTCTGATTTATTAATTGGCTGTAATGTCTTCTCCGTTAGAGAATGTGTGGCTTGCTTCTACTGCTGAGCAGAGAAGCTATGTCATGTTGCTTGGTGTTCCTGATGGACTGCGGCGAGAACTCTAACCTAACCACTCTTATGGTTATTAAATGTTGAGATGTGAATGGAATGCCAATACTCCAGGGGGGGGGGGGGGGGCAGGGGTTGTTTAGTTGGTTTTGTTTTGTTTTTTTCCAAAATGATGATCTTGAAGAAGAGAACAGACTTTCTTCCTCCCTGCTGTTCTTCAGAAAAATACATGTTAGCTGTCTACTTAATTAAAAAAGCTTGCTCGTTCATAAATGAGCTCAATCCTTCTCCTTATTCTTATGCTTGTGCTTGTATCAGACTTCCTGAGATAATTCTTCTTTCAATTAAGCAACTTGGCAAACTGCCCATCCTCTCAGTATGTTCAAGATCAGCTTTCTGGGATGCTGACAGCCTTGTGACTGAATTGTTTAATTCCTCCTTTGTGCTGCTTAACCAGCATGCTGAAAGCAGTGTCTTCAAATACGTATGGCTGTGTGCAGTGACCCTAGGCAAACTAATGAGAAATGGATGTAAGCATGTGAGACTAATGATTAGAACAAGGCATGTAAGAACTGCAGAGCTCTCTTACTCTTTCTGTAGATGCTTTGCACAAAGCATGGAAACAACCTGCCCTAATGAACTCTATTGTCTACCTTGCCCTTTACTAGCTGGCCAGCAGCAAGCTCTGCTTCCAGGTACACACTAATGGATCATCTTACGTTGTTGTGGAGTCTTGGAGAAGGGGACCAAAAAGGCAGCTCCTCCTTATTTCTGAATATGTGGATGCTGCTGCTGAAGGCTCATTGGTCTAGTGAAAAGTTAATTTCTGTGAATCTTTTCATTATGCCTTTCTTTTATTTGTCCTTTCCTCCTGTAGAAATTGGGCATTAACAAAACTGATCCTATGGCTTTGACAAAGGAAGAAGTCAATTTATTTGTGAGATTGGACATTGACCCAGGCACCATAACATGGCAAAGAGGTACAAAAGCCATTAAATAAAAGAATTGTCAAGAAACAAAGTGTGTGTCAAAAAGACAGGTGTGCAAGTGCAGCAGGAACTGTGTTTCCTGGAAAAACGGGAAAGAGGGCAGGGCTGATCTGTCCTTTCAAGTGTTCGATGGGATAGATGCTTGCAGCTGGGATCCCATTTCTAAAGGGTCTGATACACAGACCTTGAATCCACTCTGAATTCACAAAGATTAAGACTTCACTTATTGGTGCAAGTTTGTGTTTGTCAGTCACTGAGAGAGTTGAGTTTGGCAGCTGTAGCCAACAGCCTTTTAACCTGACTGAGAAAGCTCTGTGAGCAAGGAAGTGTTCTGCTTTGGGATTAAACTCAGGTTAATCTGCCCACTTGCTCTTTGGGGGACTGACAGCAAATAAAGGCCAGGTTTTTAAAAGGTTTTTAAAGATCCTTGAAGATAAGATCAATCTCTGATCTGGCAGATTTAGTATTTCATTAGCAAAAGAAATTTCAAATATGGAAATTTCTTTCTGATTTAGACCCTGAGAGTATTGCTTTTTCTCCTTCTTATTAAAATAGTGTGAAATGTATTCTCCAGAATTTGCTTCATAACTCGTGATGGGGCTCAAGTATTCTGCCTCATGGGAAATATTTTTTAAAACACTTAAAAATTTTTCAAGCAGATAGTAAGAGACAGCAAATTTAAGCCAGTATTTGACAGTTTGGTTTCCAAGGTAATTTGAGCTAATGGGGCTGTGTGAAACTATTCTCACTAGGTAAAGAATAGTCAGAAACTACAAGTGGTAGTATCGGACCATTTTATCACTTAATTTTAAAAACGATAATTTTATTTGACTGTAATAATTTCCTGGTTTCACATTGGTTAATGATGGTGAAAATGCAGTTGGAGTAATACTAGCAGCTCTGCTTTTCAGAGAGGCTTTGGACTTGTCTCAGTGCATGCAGAGGGTCATAGACTCCTTCTGAATGTGGTGCAGGGTCTGCATGTGGCTTTGGGTGTCTTAACTGCAGTTTAATCTGGGGGAAGAATCAGGTTGAGTAGCATTTGTCATTCTGTAGGAGAGGATGGTATGTCAAACTGCTATCCTTCCTTCATAGTGATCTAGCCAAGTGTTTATCATAGGGCATAGATGTGACAGGACTTGCAACGTGACTTCTCATCTTTCTCTCTGCATTCCTCACAGTACTGGATACAAATGACAGGTTCCTTAGGAAAATCACTATTGGACAGTCTCCAACAGAACAAGGCTTTTCACGGACGGTAATTATTCCCTTTTGTTGCATGTTTTAAATACTTTGAAAAACGTGGTCCTAAAGCAGGTTTCTATAACTCCAGATATTTCCCTTTTTTACCAACATCTTGTTAAAGGAAAGCAGAATGTCCCTTCAACCAAGCATTTAAATTTACTGCCAGTGCAGTATTTGGTGTTATTGTTTGTTCTCTCCTTCCCTGATCTCTCCTGAATGTTGGTTTCCCAAACTGGGATGGCTGTGGCATAGTAAGTAGTACACGAGTGCCCTCTCTAAAGATGATGCTTGGCAATGGCTAATCTTTACCATTGAATATACTTTGGGTGGGATGTATCTGACCAAAACTAGGTATAGTATCTGCGCTAGTTGTGTGGATTCATTATATAATCAATAGAGGAAAACAGGCAATCTGGGCTGTGACTCCTCTCATCCCTTAAGTAACTGTCAAATTAATAGTTCAAATTTATTGTGCTCAGAAAAGCATCTTTCTATTGACTTGAAATGTCCCTTGGGTGCTTAGCTTTGACGGAGGTGTCTGCGTTAGATGTCAGATGAATTCTACCCTTCATTTCCTATAGAATCTTTTTTTTTTTTTTTTTTTTTGTCATGTACTGTACTGTTTAGTGGTAGTCAGATGAGTTAATACAGTCTTCAAAAATATAGTTTGCTAGTGATAAGCATTCTTACATGAATCACTAATGTATGCACCAGGAGAGAGTCATGTAATAGTAATAGAATAAGTAGTTTTTACTTAATTTTGCAGGAAAAATTAAAATTAAATGAAGTATGTTCTGAGAGTAATGTAGCTTTATTTTTACAATTTATTTTTTTTTTTTATGATGGTGGTGATTGGCCTTGTTTTAGGAATTTAATGGAAGTAAGGACTGCTGCTAGGGAATCTTAATGAGCTCATGTTCTTTATTGATCTCTTGCAGGCTCAGTTTGATATCACAGTGAGCAGCGAAATCATGGCAGTTCTAGCACTCTCTGATGGGCTGGACGATATGAAAAAGCGACTGGGAAGAATGGTGGTGGCTTCCAACAAGAAAGGAGAACCAGTTACAACAGATGACCTTGTAAGAGAGTCATTCAGCTTTTAAATGCTTTTTCCTATTACTTCTGAAAGTCCATGGATTGAAAAGCATAGAGACAGTTCTGTACAGAAAAGACCTTAGCATATAGAAGATCAAAGATGAAGTCTTAGCCCCTGGAGTTAATGAAGGTTTTTTACTTCATTGTGGCTAGCACCTTACCCAGTGAGTGTGCGTGTGAGCTGTGTGTCCTGTGCAATGTGCTGTGTGTCAAGTTGAAGCTAGCCCCATAGGAATTAATGGGGAAATACATGGTGTCTTCTTGATAGAAAGTATATTTATGAATCAGGAGAATTCAAAATGCATCCTGCTGGCCATCCTGTTTCTCAGACTCCCTGGAATAAGGAAAACGAAGCCTCATGCAAATTTTATTATATATTATGAAATATCTTATTCTGGGAGGCTGTGAATGCTAAAAAAGCTAAACCCTTTGCAGAAAGTGCAAGGTCTCCATATGGCAACCTTTGATGAGGGACCTTTTATTTCCACTGTATGAAATGCTAAATGTAGTAGCACAGGTGATGTCTATTGCCAGTATGTAAAGCAGACCTAAGCAGCAGTTGCAGCTGTCCATGCAAGACTTTAGTAGAGTTCTTGGCATGTTTTGGAGTATGTTGATGAGCACTTTCACAAATGGTGCTTCAGTGTGATTTCAGGGGAATAGCCTGTGCCCCAGACACTTGTAATAAATGTTTGGAAGATGGCAACCCTGTTTGGAGAATGGAAAGCGAACCAAGCCCTGTAGGTTCAGCCATGCCCTGCTAATTGGCTTAAAGGCAGAGAGCAAGCTCAGCACTGTTGCAGTAGTCAACAGAGAAAGGATATTGGTAGTCAACAGAGATATGATATTGGTGCTTACTGCTGTCCTGTATAGTAGGTATTTCACAGCCTCCTGTGCAAAAAATAAGAGTCTTACAAATTTGTATGTTATGGTGTTAATGAGGTTTGGTTTGCATTTTCTGAATGAACATTTCCATGGGACAGAAGAATCCACAGGGTGCATAGCCTGACCTGTTACCAGCAAGGTGTGACACAGCACTAACGCCTATCCAGCTCTTGCTGTCTTGCTGTGGAGTTTTTGTTGTGTGTTTGGGGTTGGTTGGCTTGTTTGTTTTACTTCCTCCCAGGATAAGCCTAAGAAACAGTATATTGGCAATGTGGCCTGATTCTGGCCTTGCAGGAAAGGGCTAGGCTGGGAACCATTTGGCTGTAAATGTCTTTATGTGAGGCATTTGTGGGGCATGTGCTGAAGTTCTGTAGCCAGCTTTGATATTTTAATTCCTGCTACAAGCATGCTGCCAGTTTATCCTTAATTACCAGAGTTAAACCCTGTTCTAGAAAACAGGAGTCTCTCCTGCTGCCCATCTGCAGTGGAGGCAGGTGGTGCTTGGGTAGCGAGTTGCTCTGAGTTTTATGTAGAGGCCAGGTGACAGAAGGCTAATCTTAAGACTTTTTTTCTACTTTAAAAAAAAACTTAATTATATTTAGTTTTGTCCATAGCAACTGCAGAATGGAGGATGGTGTCAGACCT
>NW_009935804.1:2170-8682 GCF_000696875.1 Nestor notabilis | reverse complement strand
TCTTGAATGTTGCATGTTTGCAATGATGGCAGCCATAAGTTTGCATCATTAGGACTGCATCATTACGTACTCCCCTTGCAGGCAGAAACGTGGTGATTGCAGAGACCACACTGGCATAATAAGAAGTCTGGGTCCCTCTGCTGTGATATAACCAATGTCAAGAGCATGTTACCAGGAAGAAACTAGGAAGAAATGTAGAATCAAAAACTGACTACAGGTTTTTAGATGGGATGTACTGAAGTGCTGCTGAGCGACACAGGCCTGAAATGTCGCCATGGAAATCTTGCTCTGTAGTTTTCATTGTTCTGGAGATGACTGAAGTTTAAGCTTATCCATTAAATGTTAAATAATCTTTCACGTGGCAAGATTGAAACTAAGGGAACAAAGCAGTGAATGTCTTTTTTTAAAAAAAAAAATAAATAAAAATCATATAATGAGTGCTGCAATCCCATTGAAATTAAAAGGGAAGTAAATAGTTCAAGGTTTTCATAACTGCTGTGAACATTTGTCTCTGTACCCATGATAGCAATTTTAGTTACTTCTGCAAGCGCTAGGTAACAGCCAGATTGGTTCCCTCTGGACTCTGTCAGTCACAAGGATGACCAAACCCTCATTTTCTCTGCGGAAAGCAAGTGTGGGTAAATTCACAAGCTTTCACTTAGCAGGAGGCAGAATTGCAGCAGGGTATATTGCTGCACCTCAGAGGAAATATGGGTTCCAGTGTTTGTCTTTTGTGATGTCAGCCTGGTCTTCCTCAGGAGCACAGAGGTTCACTTTGAAAGTTATTTCTGCACAAGGTACTTGGGTAGGATGTAGCAGCTTTTTACAACATTTTAAGACCAATACGCAGAGCCTAGTTGCTGACATGAGGAAGGAAAAAAGTCCAAGACAAATCTACCTGCAATACCTAAGAACATTGCTTTGTGCTACTGAATGGGCTACCATAAATGTGCATACTTAAGGGTTACTCTCTCATGGCTATTGTTTGCTAACCTTGCAATAGCACTGAAACAGCAACTGTTCTTTATGCCTTCTTTACAAAGTGATGGCCAAACAAGGTCACAACCAAGAGGCTGCCCTGAGCAGAAATCACAGATCCTCTTACAAGAACATAAATGTCAGTGTTCTGTCTCGTCCTGACTAGAGTTAATTTCATCTAGAGCAGCTGCTGGTTCTGGTCTTGAAAGTCCACCAGGACAAAAGCAGAGCCTTGATACTGCATAGGAACTGTCTCAGGTCTTGGTACATCTGGAAACTGATTTGCCTTTTTTTTCCTCTTAGGGAGTGACTGGTGCTCTGGCTGTCTTGATGAAAGATGCTGTTAAACCAAACCTCATGCAGACACTAGAGGTGAGAACAGATGATTTGCTGTACATGAATTCTTGGAGCCAAGAAGCAACTGGTTTAAGTTCATTTATCACAGTCAGCTTGGGCTTACTTGGTGTAGATTAGGGGGTTTACTGTGGTTTCCTACCTAAGGTTCAGGGCTAGGGGAGAAGGCTACTTTCTTTCTTGGTCTGACGTTGACATGTGGGATGACCCCAAGGAAATGCACTAAATTTTTATGTGTCTCTGTTCTGTTATCTTTAATGCCAGGAAATGTCTTGGGAATCTGGATGGTATGGATGCAGGAGAATGGCAGAGAGTTTTGGGGATTTAGCTATCCTTTTCCTAAGAGGATTAGTATCTCCACTTGTGCAGATTATTATAATCCTGTTTGACCTGCAGTCCTTATTACTGATAGCAAATGTTTGATCAGAAGGCTTTAAGATATGTCTTCCAGAAGTGTTTTTCTTTACCTTCAGGTACCGTCGTACTTTGTTCCTGAAATGCTGCTGATCTGCTGAATTGTAGCCTCTGATTTTCTCTTTCTCTCTCTCTCCCACGCACTTCCTTTTCTAGGGAACACCGGTGTTTGTTCATGCTGGACCTTTTGCCAATATTGCACATGGGAATTCTTCAGTGCTGGCAGACAAAATAGCACTGAAGCTTGTGGGTAAAGATGGTTTTGTTGGTAAGTGTATAGGATGTGGTTTTTTGTTTGTTTTGCAAGGGAAGATATGCCTTTTTTTAAAATCATGATTGGGTTTTTTCTCTTGGAAGAAACTTTTGATAGATATAATCAGAGCATGATTTCTCTCACAGGCTTCTTTTAATTCCTACTCTAGTTACAGAAGCAGGATTTGGTGCAGACATAGGCATGGAGAAATTCTTTAATATTAAGTGCCGCTATTCCGGTCTCCGGCCTCATGTGGTGGTGTTGGTTGCTACTGTCCGAGCTCTCAAAATGCATGGAGGAGGCCCTGCAGTAAGTACTAGACAAGGTTTCCTGTAGGCCTGAGGGGCTGTTATTGTTGTTCTAATCTAGTCACTTAAAGCCCTCTATAGTTTAATCTGCTTGTAATTGTTTTGAGATTTGCATTTTTAAAAGGAATCTATGTCCCTGTTGCTTGTAAGCTGCTTTGTTATAGTATATTGCAGATACCTACCTGCTTGTTTCATTATCCTAGTGAAGTGCTTGTATGCTGGGGCTCTTGTGATACTACCTTAGTCGATCTTTTCTTAAGCTGTGAGTGCATCCTGCAGTCTTTCATTCTTCCTTTTGGTTTGGGGTTTTTTTTTTTCTTAGAAAAAGGATCAGCCTGGAGTAGAATGTTGTATCTTGATGCAGTTTAATAAGAATAAAGCATGAATTGCTGTTATGGATAAAAATCTTAGGGATTTCCATCTTTTTTCTTTTTTCCCAGGTTACTGCTGGGGTACCTTTACCAAAGGAGTACATGGAAGAGGTAACCTTCTTTAGCTGTTGTGACAGTTGACCATCTAACTGTGGTCATGCCACAATGATGTCATGCAGTGCATGCCTGGATAGCTAGTGTGTCATTTTTTTAGCTGCCAGGGAAATGCTTCCTCATATGAGCTGTAATGTTGTTCTTTTTTTTTTTGTTTGTTTGTTTTTTTTAATGTTACTTTGGCTCTGCTCTTTCAAGCATTTCTTGTACTTGACCTAGGCTTTTCGTTTTTCCTGAGCTCAAGCAATTGTTTGTGCACTCAGTTTTTCATAGTAATATCTACTGTGTGTCCCCTGACCCTCTCAGTATGGAGTAATTGCTTGGCTGAAATACTGTCACTGAAAATATTCAGAGTGCCTCTCTAATTACTCTCTTAGCAGCAGCAGATAGAAAAGTGAATTAAAGTCTCAGCTTCTATGCCTGTTCCTTCAATGCTTATGTACATTTGGATAAGTAGTCTGGCTCTCTTTACATTGCTGTAGCTTTTTCTCTTATGGAGCTTCTGTATGGATTAGTCTTTGCATAGGAAGGGATGAAATGTCTGCATTTCCATGAGTAGTCACTGATGCTGCAAAATGTAAATATGTGTAAGCTGAAAGCTGTTGCCACAGACTTCAAACAAGTGTCATGAATTTCACTGCTAATGATATTTAATACATAGAGGAATGTGTCAAAGAGGAAAATGAGGCTTTACTGTGGGGAGTTAATGAGCATGGGTATTAACTTACTAAGAATAACAAAAAAAAAGATAAAAAGGGATTTCTCTTACCTTGGCTTGGCAGCTGAAAACACTGATCATTACAAGTAGTCATTTCTTTTCCTGTCTTCCGTCCAAGAGCATGCACTGGTCTGGACTGTTCAGAAAGCAGCACTGGGGATTTGCCTTTCTAGTGTCATTCACATTTTGACATTTTTATCATTAGCTGTGGACATAGTGGATATGAAACAGAAGTTTCACTGCCCCTGATAGAACATGCTTTCTGCTTGCTGTCTTTTTACAGAATCTTCAACTGTTGGCAAAAGGCTGTAGTAATCTAAACAAGCAAATCCAAAATGCACGGATGTTTGGTGTCCCAGTAGTAGTGGCTGTAAATGCTTTCAAGTGAGTGAGATGGGATGTGGCAGGGATGCATTGGTGTAAAATGTTGGCGTTTTATATGATATGTTTAACTCAATCTCTTGTTTTCAGTACTTTCGAGGTATTGTTTGCAGCTTTTTACATTGTTGGAAGGTGCTGAAATAAATAGGGGAGCTCTGCTTAGCCATTTCAAACGCATCCCTTAGTTAAAATTAGCTTAGAGTTTTATGACTAGTATCTGCCATCACTTACACCCCTTCTGGCCAAATTACAAAAGGTGCCTGTGATGATATGGAATCTAAGCTCATAATAGATGGTGAGGTGCTGTCAACCATGCTGTGTTCAGTGGTCTGCTGTATAGAATCATTATGCCCTGCTAAGCAGCATTTTGGGCTCTGCACATTCTACTGCACAGGAAGTAGAATCTGTGTGTGGTCTTTTCATCTGAGCAGAAGAGCTTTTAAAGCTGATGCCAGTCAAAGCAGAGTAGCCAGCTAAGGATTCTTTATCTGAAGTAAGTGCATATTGGCTGATCTGGAGAAATCAGAGAGTTTAGCTTGTGTGCACATGATACAGCACATCTTCGCATCTCTAAATCAGCAATAGCCTTTCTGAGTTTGCTTGTGAAAACGGGAGTTGCATTGCTAATACAGGACAGAAACAGCAGAAAGTCTGGAACACTTCTCTGTCAGGAGTCATGGGTTTCTGCATGTAGTTCCAGAGTTCTGTTAACTGTCTGTTACTCTGTGGAGTAGTCTTCTTCACCAAGGTGGAGAACTGTGGTGCATAGTCCTTCGGCAACTTCCTGATGGCTGGATTCTGTGATTTCTTTGGACAGCTTTTGGGTCTTGTCAATAGGGAAAATGGTTAGATTGAACAGTTAATTTACTGTGTGTGCATTCTCATACAAATGTATAAACATTTCTCCTTACAGAACAGATACAAAGGCTGAAATGGCCCTTGTAGTGCAACAGGCAAAGGAAGCAGGAGCATTTGATGCTGTGGTGTGCACTCATTGGGCAGAGGGAGGTAAAGGAGCAGTTGCACTGGCTCAAGCTGTTCAGAGAGCATCGCAGACACCCAGCAACTTCAGGTTCCTCTATGATGTGAAGGTATGAACTGGCAATATTACAGAGGTACTTTGTTTGTAAGGTGGTTTCACTAGCTTAAGTTGCTAAAGACTGTCTGAAAGGCTGCTCTGAGAAACTGAGAAGAAATTTGGGTTTAGAACATAACATTTATTCCACTAGTCTCAAAGACCTAGTTAGTCAGTTCATGTTGTTTTGACTAGTCAATGAAATATTGTTTACTTTTGACACTGAAAGATGCTGCTGTGACTCTACTGGAGATGACAAACAGGTTTCTACCATGGCAGCCATGTTTCAGGGTAAGGGGAAGTTTAGTTTTTGAGACATGCATTCCTGTCAGAGCATGGACTGGAGCAAGCCAGACCAAACCTTTTACCTTACTGCAGAGCTTCAAGGTGCACTTGTTGCTGAGGATAGGAATCTATATATCAGGCTATGGAACAGAATTTTTCCAGTTTTAACTTCTCTTTCTCTGCAAGTAAGGCTTACAGAGTCACACTACAGATCAAGGTGGAAGAGTGTGTGTGTGTGTGTGTGTGTGTTTTTTCTAATGAATTTGTGTATTAAGCAAATATGACAGATGACGTGGAGGTAATGAAGTCACTGTTAGTTCCTAGGTTATGGCCTGAATTCTCCTTGAATAGCAAGCACCTATTCAAGAACCTAATGAGGTATACAGCTATGTCATTATATCTATTTTAGCTCCTCAACAGATGCTTTCAGGTTTTCTTCTTTAGTCTATTTTATTCATGCTTTTATTTAACCATTGACATGTATTCCCTCAAATTATTTTTGTCTGCTTTTTGACTTAGACTTGAGAGAAAATGAAGATGCCTCTTTTGCAGTGGCAGTAGTTAACACATAAGCACAGCTTGTAAGAGATACTGTTGTGTATCTTTTTTTTTCTGACTGTAACAAACTAGTTTTGCCCTCTTTACCAAGAGAAATGACTGCAGCAAGATAAATGAAATCTTTTGAAAACCCTCAAATTGTATGGCTTTGTTCTACAGCAAATAGAAGACCTGTTCCTTCTGTAGGTGAGCATTGCACAATGATAGGAAGCTGCTGTGATGTTACTGCTCTCTGTAGTTTGGCCCCACTAACTTGCTTATCTTTTTTTCTTGTTGTTGTTCTTTTTTCTAGCTCCCTGTTATAGATAAGATCAGGATTATTGCACAGCAGATCTATGGGGCAAGTGACATTGAGCTACTTCCAGAAGCACAGGAGAAGGTTGCCTTGTACACTAAGCAAGTGAGTTTTCCACGTCACATGATATCAGTGGTGCTTTTCATTTAAAATGTTCATATTGAACAGTGGTGTTCAAAATGTGTGTGAAGGACATCCTCACTCAAATAATCTCTTTGCCCAGGACTCATTATATGTTGCTATGGCAGAGGAGGATGTGGAGGGAGAAACTGGCCCTGGTTTCTATTGGAGAAGACAGAACTCATCTGGCCCAGTAGCATGTCTATGATGGTGTGTGAGGAGAGGAGGGCAGGAGGATGCAGTGATCTTTCTCTACTGTAGTCTCCAATCCTTCAGCAATTTGGGAAT